>NW_027443239.1:600000-900000 GCF_048569485.1 Anomaloglossus baeobatrachus
GAACACAACATGGCCAAACATAAGCAAAAGGCAGTACCTGGCCTATCAATCCAGTGGGAACTCATAGGCAACACAGTCAATTGAACTACGCAATTACATGCAGCCATACAAACTCCATGGGCCTTGCCTCAAAGTCGAATCCACAACCTCTCGCAGCTTAAGCAAAGAGCCTACCCCTAAACCAACACAGAGAAGTGGGAAACTGATTCTACATTAATTCACATAATCCTACCGACTGCGCACACAACACGGCCAAACAAAAGACAATACCTGGCCTATCAATTCAATGGAAACTCATAGGCAACACAGTCCATTGGACTAGGCAATTACATGGAGACATACAAAGTCCATGGGCTTTGCCTAAAAGTCAAACCCACAACTTCTCGCAGCCCAAGCAAAGAGCCTACCACTACACCAACACAGAGAAGTTGGTAACTGAGTTTACATTAATTCACATAATCCTAGTGACTGCGCACACAACATGGCCAAACAAAAGCAAAAGACAGTACCTGGCCTATCAATCCAATGGAAAATCATAGGCAACACAGTCCATTGGACTAGACAATTACATGGAGACATACAAAGTCCATGGGCCTTTCCTCAGAGTCAAACCCACAACCTCTCGCAGCCAAGCAAAGAGCCTACCACTACACCAACACAGAGAAGTGGGAAACTGATTCTACATTAATTCACATAATCCTACCGACTGCGCACACAACATGGCCAAACAAAAGACAATACCTGGCCTATCAATCCAATGGAAACTCATAGGCAACACAGTCCATTAGACTAGGCAAATACATGCAGCCATATAAAGTTCATGGGCCTTGCCTCAGAGTCGAACCCACATCCTCTTGGAGAACAAGCAAAGAGCCTACCACTAAACCAACACAGAGAAGTTGGAAACCGACTCTACATTAATTCACATAATCCTAGTGACTGCGCACACAACATGGCCAAACAAAAGCAAAAGACATTATCTGGCCTATCAATCCAATGTAAACTCATAGGTAACACAGTACATTACTAGGATTATGTGAATTAATGTAGAGTCAGGTTCACATTTCTCTGTGTTGGTGTAGTGGTAGGCTCTTTGCTTGAGCTGCGAGAGGTTGTGAGTTAGACTTTGAGGCATGGCCCATGGACTTTGTATGGCTGCATGTTATTGCCTAGTCCAATGGACTATGTTGCCTATGAGTTTCAATTGGATTGATAGGCCAGGTACTGTCTTTTGCTTTTGTTTGGCCATGTTGTGTTCGCAGTCACTAGGATTATGTGAATTAATGTAGAGTCATTCACCTACTTCTCTGTGTTGGTGTAGTTGTAGTCTCTTTGTTGCTTATGAGTTTCAATTTGATTGATAGGCCAGGTACTGTCTTTTGCTTTTGTTTGGCCATGTTATGTGCGCAGTCACTAGGATTATGTGAATTAATGTAGAGTCATTCACCTACTTCTCTGTGTTGGTGTAGTGGTAGTCTCTTTGCTTAAACTGCGAGAGGTTGTGGGTTCGACTCTGAGGCAAAGCCCATGGAGTTTGTATGGCAGCATGTAATTGCCTAGTTCAATTGACTGTGTTGCCTATGAGTTTCCATTGAATTGATAGGCCAGGTATTGTCTTTTGTTTGGCCATGTTGTGTGCGCAGTCACTAGGATTATGTGAACTAATGTAAACTCAGTTTCCAACTACTCTGTGTTGGTGTAATCGTAGGCTATTTCCTTGAGCTGCGAGAAATTGTGGGTTTGACTCTGAGGCAAAGCCCATGGACTTTGTATGGCTGCATGTAATTGCCAAGTCCAATGGACTGTGTTGCCTAAGAGTTTCCTTTGAATTGATAGGCCAGGTATTGTCTTTTGTTTGGCCATGTTGTGGGCGCAGTCGGTAGGATTATTTGAATTAATGTAGAATCAGTTTCCCACTTCTCTGTGTTGGTGTAGTGGTAGGCTCTTTGGTTGGGCTGCGAGAGGTTGTGGGTTCGACTCTAATGCAAGGCCCATGGACTTTGTATGTCTCCATGTAATTGTCTAGTCCAATGGACTGTGTTGCCTATGAGTTTCCATTGGTTTGATAGGCCAGGTACTGTCTTTTGCTTTTGTTTGGCCATGTTATGTGCGCAGTCACTAGGATTATGTGAATTAATGAAGAATTGGTTTTCCACTTCTCTGTGTTGGTGTATTAGTAGGCTCTTTCCTTGGGCTACGAGAGGGTGTGGGTTCGACTCTGGGGCAAGGCCAATGGGCTTTATATGGCTGCATGTAATTGCCTAGTCCAATGTACTGTGTTAGCTTTGAGTTTCCATTGGATTGATAGGCCAGGTGCTGTCTTTTGCTTTTGTTTTGCCATGTTGTGTGCGCAGTCACTAGGATTCTGTGAATTAATGTAGAGTTTGTTTCCAACTTCTCTGTGTTGGTTTAGTGGTAGGCTCTTTGCTTGTTCTCCAAGAGGTTGTGGGTTCGGCTCTGAGGCAAGGCCCATTAACTTTGTATGGCTGCATATATTTGCTTAGTCTAATGGACTATGTTGCCTATGATTTCATTGGATTGATAGGCCAGATAATGTCTTTTGCATTTGTTTGGCCATGTTGTGTGCGCAGTCTCTAGGATTATGTGAATTAATGTAGAGTCCTTTACCTACTTCTCTGTGTTGGTGTAGTGGTAGTCTTTTTGCTTAAGCTGCGAAAGGTTGTTGGTTCGACTTTGAGGCAAGGCCCATGGAGTTTGTATGGATGCATGTAATTGCCTATTTCAGTTGACTGTGTTACCTATGAGTTCCTATTGGATTGATAGGCCAGGTACTACCTTTTGCTTTTGTTTGGCCATGTTGTGTGCGCAGTCACTAGGATTATGTGAACTAATGTAAACTCAGTTTTCAACTTCTCTGTGTCGTGTAGTGGTAGGCTCTTTTCTTGGGCTGCGAGAAAATGTAGACTCTGAGGCAAAGCCCATAGACTTTGTATGGCTGCATGTAATTGCCTAGTCCAATGGACTGTGTTGCCTATGAGTTTTCATTGGACTGATAGGCCAGGTATTGTCTTTTGTTTGGTTATGTTGTGTGCGAAGTCGGTAGGATTATGTGAATTAATGTAGAATCAGTTTCCCACTTCTCTGTGTTGGTGTAGTGGAAGGCGCTTTGCTTGGCTGCGAGAAGTTGAGGGTTTGACTCTGAGGCAAGGCCCATGGACTTTGTATGGCTGCATGTAATTGCCTAGTTCAATGGACTGTGTTGCCTATGAGTTTCCATTGGCTTGATAGGCCAGGTAATGTCTTTTGCTTCTGTTTGGCCATGTTGTGTGCGCAGTCACTAGGATTATGTGAATTAATGTAGATGCAGCTTCCTACTTCTTTGTGTTGGTGTGGTTGTAGGCTCTTTGCTTGTTCTGCCAGAGGTTGTGGGATAGACTCTGAGGCAAGGCCCATGGACTCTAAATGGCTGCATGTAATTGCCTAGTCCAATGGATGGGGTTGCCTCTGAGTTTCCATTGGATTGATAGGCCAGGTACTGTCTTTTGCTTTTGTTTGGCCATGTTGTGTGCGCAGTCACTAGGATTATGTGAGTTAATGTAGAGTCGGTTTCACACTTCTCCGTGTTGCTGTAGTGGTAGGCTTTTTTCTTGGGCTGCGAGAGGTTGTGAGTTCGACTCTGAGGCAAGGCCCATGGACTTTTTATGGCTGCATGTAATTGCATAGTCCAATGGACTGTGTTACCTATGAGATTCCATTGGATTGATAGGCCAGGTGCCTTCTTTTGCTTTTGTTTGGCCATGTTTTGTGCGCAGTCACTAGGATTATGTGAATTAATGTTGAGTCAGTTTCCCACTTCTCTGTGTTGGTGTAGTGGTAGGCTCTTTGCTTGGGCTGGGAGAGGTTGTGAGTTCGACTCAAATGCAAGGCTCATGGACTTTGTATGGCTGCATGTAATTGCCTAGTCCAAAGGACTGTGTTGCCTATGAGTTTCCATTGGATTGATAGGCCAGGTATTGACTTTTGCTTTCGTTTGGCCATGTTGTGTGCGCAGTCACTAGGATTATGTGAATTAATATAGAGTCAGTTTCACATTTCTCTGTGTTGGTGTAGTGGTAGGCTCTTTGCTTGAGCTGCGAGAGGTTGTGGATTTGACTCTGAGGCAAGGCCCTTGGACTTTTTATGGCTGCATGTAATTGCCTAGTATAATGGACTGTGTTGCCTATGAGTTTCCATTGGATTGATAGGCCAGGTATTGACTTTTGCTTTCGTTTGGCCATGTTGTGTGCGCAGTCACTAGGTTTATGTGAATTAATGTAGAGTCAGGTTCACATTTCTCTGTGTTGGTGTAGTAGTAGGCTCTTTGCTTGAGCTGCGAGAGGTTGTGAGTTCAACTTTGAGGCAAGGCCCATGGACATTGTATGGCTGCATGTTATTGCCTAGTCCAATGGACTATGTTGCTTATGAGCTTCAATTGGATTGATAGGCCAGATACTGTCTTTTGCTTTTGTTTGGCCATGTTGTGTGCGCAGTCACTAGGATTATGTGAATTAATGTAGAGTCATTCACCTACTTCTCTGTGTTGGTTTAGTGGTAGGCTCTTTGCTTGTTCTCCAAGAGGTTGTGGGTTCGACTCTGTGGCAAGGCCCATGAACTTTGTATGGCTGCATGTATTTGCCTAGTCTAATGGACTGTGTTGCCTATGAGTTTCCATTGGATTGATAGGCCAGATAATGTCTTTTGCATTTGTTTGGCCATGTTGTGTGCACAGTCACTAGGATTATGTGAACTAATGTAAACTCTGTAACCAACTTCTCTGTGTTGGTGTAGTGGTAGGCTCTTTGCTTGGGCTGCGATAAATTGTGGGTTTGACTCTGAGGCAAAGCCCATGGAGTTTGTATGGCTGCATGTAATTGCCTAGTCCAATGGACTGTGTTGCCTAAGAGTTTCCACTGGTTTGATAGGCCAGGTAATGTCTTTTGCTTTTGTTTGGCCATGTTGTGTGCGCAGTCACTAGGAATATGTGAATTAATGTAGACGCAGCTTCCTACTTTTTTGTGTTGGTGTAGTTGTAAGCTCTTTGCTTGTTCTGCCAGAGGTTGTGGGTTTGACTCTGAGGCAAGGCCCATGAACTTTGTATGGCTGCATGTAATTGCCTAGTCCAATGGACTATGTTGTCTATGAGTTTCCATTGGATTGATAGGCCAGGGACTGTCTTTTGCTTTTGTTTGGCCATGTTGTGTGCGCAGTCACTAGGATTATGTGAATTTATGTTGAGTCAGTTTCGCTCTTCTCTGTGTTGGTGTAGTGGTAGGCTCTTTGCTTGGGCTGAGAGAGGTTGTGGGTTTGACTCTGAGACAAGGCCCATGGACTTTGTATGGCTGCATGTAATTGCCTAGTCCAATTGATTGCGTTGCCTATGAGTTTCCATTGGATTGATAGGCCAGGTACCGTCTTTTGCTTTTGTTTGGCCATGTTGTGTGCGCAGTCACTAGGATTATGTGAATTAATGTAGAATCTGTTTTCCACTTCTCTGTGTTGGTGTATTGGTAGGCTCTTTGCTTGGGCTACGAGAGGTTGCGGGTTTGACTCTGGGGCAAGGCCCATGGGCTTTGTATGGCTGCATGCAATTGCCTAGTCCAATGTACTGTGTTACCTATGAGTTTACATTGGATTGATAGGCCAGGTAATGTCTTTTGCTTTTGTTTGGCCATGTTGTGTGCGCAGTCACTAGGATTATGTGAATTAATGTAGAGTCAGTTTCCAAATTCTCTGTGTTGGTTTAGTGGTAGGCTCTTTGCTTGTTCTCCAAGAGGATGTGGGTTCGACTCTGAGGCAAGGCCCATGAACTTTGTATGGCTGCATGTATTTGACTAGTCTAATGGACTGTGTTGCCTATGAGTTTCCATTGGATTGATAGGCCAGGTATTGTCTTTTGTTTGGCCATGTTGTGTGCGCAGTCGGTAGGATTATGTGAATTAATGTAGAATCAGTTTCCCACTTCTCTGTGTTGGTGTAGTGGTAGGCTCTTTGCTTGGGCTGCGAGAAGTTGTGGGTTTGACTTTTAGGCAAAGCCCATGGACTTTGTATGGCTGCATGTAATTGCCTAGTCCAATGGACTGTGTTGCCTATGAGTTTCCATTGAATTGATAGGCCAGGTATTGTCTTTTGTTTAGCCATGTTGTGTGCGCAGTCGGTAGGATTATGTGAATTAATGTAGAATCAGTTTCCCACTTCTCTGTGTTGGTGTAGTGGTAGGCTCTTTGCTTGGCTGCGAGAGGTTGTGGGTTTGACTCTGAGGCAAGGCCCATGGACTTTGTATGTCTCCATGTAATTTTCTAGTCCAATGGACTGTGTTGCCTATGAGTTTCCATCGGATTGATAAGCCAGGTACTGACTTTTGCTTTTGTTTGGCCATGTTGTGTGCGCAGTCGGTAGGATTATGTGAATTAATGTAGTACCAGTTTCCCACTTTTCTGTGTTGGTGTAGTAGTAGGCTCTTTGCTTAAGCTGCGAGAGGTTGTGGGTTCGACTCTGAGGTAAGGCACATGGAGTTTCTATGGCTGCATATAATTGCGTAGTTCAATTGACTGTGTTGCCTATGAGTTCCCATTGGATTGATAGGCCAGGTACTGCCTTTTGCTTTTGTTTGGCCATGTTGTGTGCGCAGTCACTAGGATTATGTGAATTAATGTAGAGTCAGGTTCACATTACTCTGTGTTGGTGTAGTGGTAGGCTCTTTGCTTGAGCTGCGAGAGGTTGTGAGTTCGACTTTAAGGCAAGGCCCATAGACGTTGTATGGCTGCATGTTATTGCCTAGTCCAATGGACTATGTTGCCTATGAGTTTTAATTGGAATGATAGGCCAGGTACTGTCTTTTGCTTTTGTTTGGCCATGTTGTGTGCGCAGTCACTAGGATTATGTGAATTAATGTAGAGTCAGTTTCACACTTCTCTGTGTTGCTGTAGTGGTAGGCTTTTTTCTTGGGCTGCGAGAGGTTGTGAGTTCGACTCTGAGGCAAGGCCCATGGACTTTGTATGGCTGCATGTAATTGCATAGTCCAATGGACTGTGTTACCTATGAGTTTCCATTGGATTGATAGGCCAGGTACTGTCTTTTGCTTTCGTTTGGCCATGTTGTGTGCGCAGTCACTAGGATTATGTGAATTTATGTTCAATTAGTTTCGCACTTCTCTGTGTTGGTGTAGTGGTAGGCTTTTTGCTTGAGCTGTTAGAGGTTGTGGGTTTGACTCTGAGGCAAGGCCCATGGACTTTGTATGGCTGCATGTAATTGCATAGTCCAATGGACTGTGTTACCTATGAGTTTCCATTGGATTGATAGGCCAGGTATCGACTTTTGCTTTCGTTTGGCCATGTTGTGTGCACAGTCACTAGGATTATGTGAATAATTTGTAGAGTCAGTTTCACATATCTCTGTGTTGGTGTAGTGGTAGGCTCTTTGCTTGGGCTGCGTAGATGTTGTGGGTTTGACTGTGGGGCAAGGCCCATGGACTTATTATGGCTGTATGTAGTTGCCTAGTCTAATGGACTGTGTTGCCTATGAGTTTCCATTGGATTGATAGGCCAGGTACTGTCTTTTGCTTTTGTTTGGCCATGTTGTGTGCGCAGTCACTAGGATTATGTGAATTAATGTAGAGTCAGTTTCACACTTCTCTGTGTTGCTGTAGTGGTAGGCTTTTTTCTTGGGCTGCGAGAGGTTGTGAGTTCGACTCTGAGGCAAGGCCCATGGACTTTGTATGGCTGCATGTAATTGCATAGTCCAATGGACTGTGTTACCTATGAGTTTCCATTGGATTGATAGGCCAGGTACTGTCTTTTGCTTTCGTTTGGCCATGTTGTGTGCGCAGTCACTAGGATTATGTGAATTTATGTTCAATTAGTTTCGCACTTCTCTGTGTTGGTGTAGTGGTAGGCTTTTTGCTTGAGCTGTTAGAGGTTGTGGGTTTGACTCTGAGGCAAGGCCCATGGACTTTGTATGGCTGCATGTAATTGCATAGTCCAATGGACTGTGTTACCTATGAGTTTCCATTGGATTGATAGGCCAGTTATTGACTTTTGCTTTCGTTTGGCCATGTTGTGTGCGCAGTCACTAGGATTATGTGAATTAATGTAGAGTCAGTTTCACATTTCTCTGTGTTGGTGTAGTGGTAGGATCTTTGCTTGGGCTGCGAGAAGTTGTGGGTTTGACTCTGAGGCAAGGCCCATGGACTTTGTATGTCTCCATGTAATTGTCTAGTCCAATGGACTGTGTTGCCTATGAGTTTCCATGGGATTGATAGGCCAGGTACTGTCTTTTGCTTTTGTTTGGCCATGTTGTGTGCGCAGTCACTAGGATTATGTGAATTAATGTAAAGTCGGTTTCCAACTTCTCTGTGTTGGTTTAGTGGTAGGCTCTTTGCTTGTTCTCCAAGAGGTTGTGGGTTCGACTCTGAGGCAAGGCCCATGAACTTTGTATGGCTGCATGTATTTGCCTAGTCTAATGGACTGTGTTGCCTATGAGTTTCCATTGGATTGATAGGCCAGATAATGTCTTTTGCATTTGTTTCACAATGTTGTGTGCACAGTCACTAGGATTATGTGAACTAATGTAAACTCAGTTTCCATCTTGTCTGTGTTGGTGTAGTGGTAGGCTCTTTGCTTGGGCTGCGAGAAATTGTGGGTTTGACTCAGAGGCAAAGCCCATGGACTTTGTATGGCTGCATGTAATTGTTTATTCCAATGGACTGTGTTGCCTATGAGTTTCTATTGGCTTGATAGGCCAGGTAATGTCTTTTGCTTTTGTTTGGCCATGTTGTGTGCGCAGTCTCTAGGAATATGTGAATTAATGTAGACGCACCTTCCTACTTTTTTGTGTTGGTGTAGTTGTAAGCTCTTTGCTTGTTCTGCCAGAGGTTGTGGGTTTGACTCTGAGGCAAGGCCCATGGACTTTGTATGGCTGCATGTAATTGCCTAGTCCAATGGACTATGTTGTATATGAGTTTCCATTGGATTGATAGGCCAGGGACTGTCTTTTGCTTTTGTTTGGCCATGTTGTGTGCGCAGTCACTAGGATTATGTGAATTTATGTTGAGTCAGTTTCGCTCTTCTCTGTGTTGGTGTAGTGGTAGGCTCTTTGCTTGGGCTACAAGAGGTTGTGGGTTCGACTCTGAGGCAAGGCCCATGGACTTTGTATGGCTGCATGTAATTGCCTAGTCCAATTGATTGCTTTGCCTATGAGTTTCTATTGGATTGATAGGCCAGGTACTGTCTTTTGCTTTTGTTTGGCCATGTTGTGTGCGCAGTCACTAGGATTATGTGACTTAATGTAGAATCAGTTTTTCACTTCTCTGTGTTGGTGTATTGGTAGGCTCTTTGCTTGGGCTACGAGAGGTTGTGGGTTCGACTCTGGGGCAAGGCCCATGGGCTTTGTATGGCTGCATTTAATTGCCTAGTCTAATGTACTGTGTTACCTATGAGTTTCCATTGGATTGATAGGCCGGGTACTGTCTTTTGCTTTGCCATGTTGTGTGCGCAGTCACTAGGATTATGTGAATTAATGTAGAGTCGGTTTCCAACTTCTCTGTGTTGGTTTAGTGGTAGGCTCTTTGCTTGTTCTCCAAGAAGTTGTGGGTTCGACTCTGAGGCAAGGCCCATGAACTTTGTATGGCTGCATGTATTTGCCTAGTCTAATGGACTGTGTTGCCTATGAGTTTCCATTGGATTGATAGGCCAGGTATTGTCTTTTGTTTGGCCATGTTGTGTGCGCAGTCGGTAGGATTATGTGAATTAATGTAGAATCAGTTTCCCACTTATCTGTGTTGGTGTAGTGGTAGGCTCTTTGCTTGGCTGCGAGAGGTTCTGGGTTTGACTCTGAGGCAAGGCCCATGGACTTTGTATGTCTCCATGTAATTGTCTAGTTCAATGGACTGTGTTGCCTATGAGTTTCCATTGGCTTGATAGGCCAGGTAATGTCTTTTGCTTTTGTTTGGCCATGTTGTGTGCACATTCACTAGGATTATGTGAATTAATGTAGACGCAGCTTCCTACTTCTTTGTGTTGGTGTAGTTGTAGGCTCTTTGCTTGTTCTGCCAGAGGTTGTGGGTTTGACTCTGAGGCAAGGCCCATGGACTTTGTATGGCTGCATGTAATTGCCAAGTCCAATGGACTGTGTTGCCTATGAGTTTCCATTGGATTGATAGGCCAGGTATTGTCTTTTGCTTTTGTTTGGCCATGTTGTGTGCGCAGTCACTAGGATTATGTGAATTAATGTAGAATCCGTTTCCCACTTCTCTGTGTTGGTGTAGTGGAAGCTGCTTTGCTTGGCTGCGAGAGGTTGTGGGTTTGACTCTGCGGCATGGCCCATGGACTTTGTATGGCTGCATGTAATCGCCTAGTTCAATGGACTGTGTTGCCTATGAGTTTCCATTGGCCTGATAGGCCAGGTAATGTCTTTTGCTTTTGTTTGGCCATGTTGTGTGCGCATTCACTAGGATTATGTGAATTAATGTAGACCCAGCTTCCTACTTCTTTGTGTTGGTGTAGTTGTAGGCTCTTTGCTTGTTCTGCCAGAGGTTGTGGGTTTGACTCTGAGGCAAGGCCCATGGACTTTGTGAGGCTGCATGTAATTGCCTATTCCAATGGACTATGTTGTCTATGAGTTTCCATTGGATTGATAGGCAAGGGACTGTATTTAGCTTTTGTTTGGCCATGTTGTGTGCGCAGTCACTAGGATTATGTGAATTTATGTTGAGTCAGCTTCGCACTTCTCTGTGTTGGTGTAGTGGTAGGCTCTTTGCTTGGGCTGTGAGAGGTTGTGGGTTTGACTCTGAGGCAAGGCCCATGGACTTTGTATGGCTGCATGTAATTGCCTAGTCCAATGGATTGATAGGCCAGGTACTGTCTTTTGTTTTCGTTTGGCCATGTTTTGTGCGCAGTCACTAGGATTATGTGAGTTAATGTAGAGACAGTTTCACACTTCTCTGTGTTGCTGAAGTGGTAGGCTTTTTTGTTGGGCTGCGAGAGGTTGTGAGTTCGACTCTGAGGCAAGGCCCATGGACTTTGTATGGCTGCATGTAATTGCATAGTCCAATGGACTGCGTTACCTATGAGTTTCCATTGGATTGATAGGCCAGGTGCTTTCTTTTGCTTTTGTTTGGCCATGTTGTGTGCGCAGTCACTAGGAATATGTGAATTAATGTAGAGTCAGTTTCACATTTCTCTTTGTTGGTGTAGTGGTAGGCTCTTTGCTTGGGTTGTGAGAGGTTGTGGGTTTGACTCTGAGGCAAGGCCCATGGACTTTTTATGGCTGCATGTAATTGCCTAGTCCAATGGACTGTGTTGCCTATGAGTTTCCATTGGATTGATAGGCCAGGTATTGACTTTTGCTTTCGTTTAGCCATGTTGTGTGCGCAGTCACTAGGATTATGTGAATTAATGTAGAGTCAGTTTCAGACTTCTCTGTGTTGGTGTAGTGGTAGGCTCTTTGCTTGGGCCGCAAGAGGTTGTGGGTTCGACTCTAATGCAAGGCTCATGGACTTTGTATGGCTGCATGTAATTTCCTAGTCCAATAGACTTTGTTGCCTATGAGTTTCCATTGGATTGATAGGCCAGGTATTGACTTTTGCTTTCGTTTGGCCATGTTGTGTGCGCAGTCACTAGGATTATGTGAATTAATGTAGAGTCAGTTTCACATTTCTCTGTGTTGGTGTAGTGGTAGGCTCTTTGCTTGGGCTGCGAGAACTTGTGAGTTTGACTCTGAGCCAAGGCCCATGGACTTTTTATGGCTGCATGTAATTGCCTAGTCCAATGGACTGTGTTGCCTATGAGTTTCCATTGGATTGATAGGCCAGGTACAGTCTTTTGTTTTCGTTTGGCCATGTTGTGTGCGCACTCACTAGGATTATGTGAATTAATGTAGAGGCAGGTTCACATTTCTCTGTGTTGGTGTAGTGGTAGGCTCTTTGCTTGAGCTGCGAGAGGTTGTGAGTTCGACTTTGAAGCAAGGCCCATGGACTGTGTATGGCTGCATGTTATTGCCTAGTCCAATGGACTGTGTTGCCTATGAGTTTCCATTGGATTGATAAGCCAGGTACTGTCTTTTGCTTTTGTTTAGCCATGTTGTGTGCGCAGTCGGTAGGATTATGTGAATTAATGTAGAATCAGTTTCCAACTTCTCTGTGTTGGGTTAGTGGTAGGCTCTTTGCTTTTTCTCCAAGAGGTTGTGGGTTCGACTCTGAGGCAAGGCCCATGAACTTTGTATGGCTGCATGTATTTGCCTAGTCTAATGGACTGTTTTGCCTATGAGTTTCTATTGGATTGATAGGCCAGATAATGTCTTTTGCATTTGTTTCGCCATGTTGTGTGCACAGTCACTAGGATTATGTGAACTAATGTAAACTCAGTTTCCAACTTGTCTGTGTTGGTGTAGTGGTAGGCTCTTTGCTTGGGCTGCGAGAAATTGTGGGTTTGACTCTGAGGCAAAGCCCATGGACTTTGTATGGCTGCATGTAATTGTTTAGTCCAATGGACTGTGTTGCCTATGAGTTTCCATTGACTTGATAGGCCAGGTAATGTCTTTTGCTTTTGTTTGGCCATGTTGTGTGCGCAGTCGCTAGGAATATGTGAATTAATGTAGACGCAGCTTCCTACTTTTTTGTGTTGGTGTAGTTGTAAGCTCTTTGCTTGTTCTGCCAGAGGTTGTGGGTTTGACTCTGAGGCAAGGCCCATGGACTTTGTATGGCTGCATGTAATTGCATAGTCCAATGGACTGTGTTACCTATGAGTTTCCATTGGATTGATAGGCCAGGTACTGTCTTTTGCTTTTGTTTGGCCATGTTGTGTGCGCAGTCACTAGGATTATGTGAATTTATGTTCAATTAGTTTCGCACTTCTCTGTGTTGGTGTAGTGGTAGGCTTTTTGCTTGAGCTGTTAGAGGTTGTGGGTTTGACTCTGAGGCAAGGCCCATGGACTTTGTATGGCTGCATGTAATTGCATAGTCCAATGGACTGTGTTACCTATGAGTTTCCATTGGATTGATAGGCCAGGTATCGACTTTTGCTTTCGTTTCGCCATGTTGTGTGCACAGTCACTAGGATTATGTGAATAATTTGTAGAGTCAGTTTCACATATCTCTGTGTTGGTGTAGTGGTAGGCTCTTTGCTTGGGCTGCGTAGATGTTGTGGGTTTGACTCTGGGGCAAGGCCCATGGACTTATTATGGCTGTATGTAGTTGCCTAGTCTAATGGACTGTGTTGCCTATGAGTTTCCATTGGATTGATAGGCCAGGTACTGTCTTTTGCTTTCGTTTGGCCATGTTGTGTGCGCAGTCACTAGGATTATGTGAGTTAATGAAGAGTCAGTTTCAAACTTCTCTGTGTTGGTGTAGTGGTAGGCTCTTTGCTTTGGCTGCGAGAAGTTGTGGGTTTGACTCTAATGCAAGGTTCATGGACTTTGTATAACTGCATGTAATTGCCTAGTCCAATGGACTGTGTTGCCTATGAGTTTCCATTGGATTTATAGGCCAGGTATTGACTTTTGCTTTCGTTTGGCCATGTTGTGTGCGCAGTCACTAGGATTATGTGAATTAATGTAGAGTCAGTTTCACATTTCTCTGTGTTGGTGTAGTGGTAGGATCTTTGCTTGGGCTGCGAGAAGTTGTGGGTTTGACTCTGAGGATAGGCCCATGGACTTTTTATGGCTGCATGTAATTGCCTAGTCCAATGGACTGTGTTGCCTATGAGTTTCCATTGGATTGATAGGCCAGGTATGGACTTTTGCTTTCGTTTGGCCATGTTGTGTGCGCAGTCACTAGGATTATGTGAATTAATGTAGAGGCAGGTTCACATTTCTCTGAGTTGGTGTAGTGGTAGGCTCTTTGCTTGAGCTGCGAGAGGTTGTGAATTCGACTTTGAGGCAAGGCCCATGGACTTTGTATGGCTGCATGTTATTGCCTAGTCCAATGGACTGTGTTGCCTATGAGTTTCCATTGGATTGATAAGCCAGGTACTGTCTTTTGCTTTTGTTTAGCCATGTTGTGTGCGCAGTCGGTAGGATTATGTGAATTAATGTAGAATCAGTTTCCCACTTCTCTGTATTGGTGTAGTGGTAGGCTCTTTGCTTGGCTGCGAGAAGTTGTGGGTTTGACTCTGAAGCAAGGCCCATGGACTTTGTATGTCTCCATGTAATTGTCTAGTCCAATGGACTGTGTTGCCTATGAGTTTCCATTGGATTGATAGGCCAGGTACTGTCTTTTGCTTTTGTTTGGCCATGTTGTGTGCGTAGTCACTAGGATTATGTGAATTAATGTAGTCAGTTTCCAACTTCTCTGTGTTGGTTTAGTGGTAGCCTCTTTGCTTGTTCTCCAAGAGGTTGTGGGTTCGACTCTGAGGCAAGGCCCATGAACTTTGTATGGTTGCATGTATTTGCCTAGTCTAATGGACTGTGTTGCCTATGAGTTTCCATTGGATTGATAGGCCAGGTATTGCCTTTTGTTTGGCCATGTTGTGTGCGCAGTCGGTAGGATTATGTGAATTAATGTAGAATCAGTTTCCCACTTATCTGTGTTGGTGTAGTGGTAGGCTCTTTGCTTGGCTGCGAGAGGTTGTGGGTTTGACTCTGAGGCAAGGCCCATGGACTTTGTATGTCTCCATGTAATTGTCTAGTTCAATGGACTGTGTTGCCTATGAGTTTCCATTGGCTTGATAGGCCAGGTAATGTCTTTTGCTTTTGTTTGGCCATGTTGTGTGCGCAGTCACTAGGATTATGTGAATTAATGTAGAAATGGTTTTCCACTTCTCTGTGTTGGTGTTTTGGTAGGCTCTTTGCCTTGGCTATGAGAGGTTGTGGGTTTGACTCTGGGGCAAGGCCCATGGGCTTTGTATGGCTGCATGTAATTGCCTAGTCCAATGTACTGTGTTACCTATGAGTTTCCGTTGGATTGATAGGCCACGTACTGTCTTTTGCTTTTGTTTGGCCATGTTGTGTGCGCAGTCACTAGGATTATGTTAATTAATGTAGAGTCGGTTTCCAACTTCTCTGAGTTGGTTTAGTGGTAGGCTCTTTGCTTGTTCTCCAAGAGGTTGTGGGTTCGACTCTGAGGCAATGCCCATGAACTTTATATGGCTGCATGTAAGTGCCTAGTCTAATGGACTGTGTTGCCTATGAGTTTCCATTGGATTGATAGGCCAGATAATGTCTTTTGCATTTGTTTGGCCATGTTGTGTGCGCAGTCACTAGGATTATGTGAATTAATGTAGAGTCATTCACCTACTTCTCTGTGTTGGTGTAGTGGTAGGCTCTTTGCCCTGGCTACGAGAGGTTGTGGGTTCGACTCTGGGGCAAGACCCATGGGCTTTGTATGGCTGCATGTAATTGCCTAGTCCAATGTACTGTGTTACCTATGAGTTTCCATTGGATTGATAGGCCAGGTACTGTCTTTTGCTTTTGTTTGGCCATGTTGTGTGCGCAGTCACTAGGATTATGTGAATTAATGCTATTGGATTTTTCAAGTCAGTATTCACACAGCAGTTTCTGCTATTTCATGTATTCCCCTTACATAGTCACTGGTGTGCATACCTTATCTCCCCATAGTGATGTTTTTTTAGGTTTTTGCACCCAGTTCGGACTTAGAATGGTGTTCCAAACGTTATTCCTATTTGTTAGTATTTTTTCGTTTGTGAACCCTCCCCAACCACACCTATTGCCAATCCATATCATACGCATAAATAGCCTTGGTCTCAGCTTCCCATACACGGTAGGTTTTTTAACTGCATGAGAGGACACACACAAGCTAGGGACCCCAACGTAGAGAAATACTTTGGCGTAGTGTTGGGGCTCTATTGCATTGATCAATTCAGTAGCTAAATTTCTCTTGATTCATATGTTCATGGCAGTAATGCAGATTCCATTTTTCACATATTCACTCTTGCATATAGCTATTGAATTTTTCAAGTCAGTATTCACACAGCAGTTTCTGCTATTTCATGTATTCCCCTTACATAGTCACTGGTGTGCATACCTTATCTCCCCATAGTGCCTGGGATCTGACCCAGACACTAGCAGTTTTGCACTCCTACCCAAAACTGGGCTCTTCACTGAACTCACTACCTCCACGGTTCAACTCTTAACTGAACTTCAACTAACTAACTGGTTTTCCCACCTCCAGGCCTGTGAACTCCTTGGTGGGTGGGGCCAACCGCCTGGCTCCGCCCCACCTGGTGTGGACATCAGCCCCTGGAGGGAGGCAACAACGGTTTTGTGTCTGACTAGTGTAACTATCCGGGAAAGGGTGTGTGTGTGTGTGTTATGTCTGTGACCAACTGGCTAGTCCAGGGCGTCACACTTGCACCCCCTTCTTGTGATGTGAAGGTGTGTAGTCAGTGCCTACGTGTAATTCCTGACACCACTCCTCTGGCTGACTTGGTGAGCTGTCACTGACTGGGTGGGGTGCAGTAATGGTGGATGCTGCTGCTGCTTGGATAGCATGTGTATCTACTGTGAACAGCTTATCAATGGTGGCAAATCGGGGCAGCTTAACCTCTTGCTCTCCGCAGTTCAACACTCTCACGCGCACTCTTCCCTTCCGTATTAATGAATAAAACTGTGATATAAATAGTATATAGATACCCCACAAATGCAGATAAAGGTAGGTTATGGGAAAAGGGAGAAGAGGGAAACAGGAAAATAGTGTAATAAAGTATACCTTCCAGGGGGGAGAGGAAATGGCAGCACAGCCAGTGGAGGTGAAGCAAGGGGAAGCCTGCAACTAAATTGTTGAGAGCATTATCACATGGTGACTGAGCCTGATTGTAACGGGAGCATAGAGGTGCCGATCCTGTCTTACCTGCGTTGGTGTAGAAGTGGGTTTCCAGTGGTGGAGTCAGCTGTGTGCAGTGGTGGCTGTGGGTTCTTTTATGTGCGACCGTAGTAATAGCTGCGCCCACTTCCTGTATGGGAGTGGAATGCAGTGAGGCTAATGGAACGCACGTCCACGTGCCGCGCCCCTGAAGGTAATACCGATCATTGAATACAAAAAAATTTCTCATACTACTGTATGGGGGTCCCTATATTTAATATGATATCCAAGCCACAGCATCCACCGTTACTTCACCACACCCATTCAGTGACAGCTCACCAAGTCAACCAGAGGAGTGGTGTAAGGAATTACACGTAGGCACTGACTCCACACCTTCACATCACAAGAAGCGGGTCCACAGGGTAGTGCAAGAATACGAGCAAGTCTTCAGCAAACATCCGCTAGACTTTGGGAGAATAAAAGGGGTCCATATTCATGGTTTAAGAACTTGGGTTCTAACGTGCCCAGAGTATGCTCCACTCTATGCTCCCTTTACAATCAGGCTCAGTCACCATGTGATAACGCTCTCAACTCTTTAGTTGCAGGCTTCCTTTTGCTTCACCTCCACTGGCTGTGCTGCCATTTCCTCTCACCCCCAGAAGGTATACTTTATTACACTATTTTCCTCTTTCCCTGTTCCCCCTTTTCCCATAACCTACCTTTATTTACAATTGTGGGGTATCTATATGATATTTACATCATAGTTTTATTCATTAGTGCGGAAGGGAAGAGTGCCCGTGAGAGTGTTAAACTGCGGAGAGCAGGAGGTTAAGCTGCCCCGACTTGCCACCATTGATAAGCTGTTCACAGTAGATACCCATGCTATCCAAGTAGCAGCATCCACTATTACTGCACCCCACCCAGTCAGTGACTGCTCACCAAGTCAGCCAGAGGAGTGGTGTAAGGAATTACACGTAGGCACTGACTCCACACCTTCACATCACAAGAAGCGGGTCCACAGGGTAGTGCAAGAATACGAGCGAGCAAGTCTTCAGCAAACATCCGCTAGATTTTGGGGGAATAAAAGGGGTCCAACACTACATCCCCACAGGTGCACACCCACCCATCAAAGAGAGCTATAAGCCAATACCACCTTCACATTACCAGTGTACCAAGGACATGTTGAGCAACATGAAGGCGGCTGGGGTTATCCGTGACAGTTGTAGCCTTTGGGCAGCTCCGTTGGTCCTGTTAAAGAAGGACGGCACCACTCCCCCGTATTGAGGAATCGCTAGCTGCATTGAGAACTGCAAATTATTTTTCTACCCTTGATCTCACTAGTCACTATTGGCTAGTGTCCGTTGCTGAGGCAGACCGGGGGAAGACCGCCTTTGCCACCCCTATGGCGCTGGAGGTCGGCAGACTGTTGTTCAAAAGCAGTGTCTGACGAACAAATTTGCTTCATCCTGAGGAACTGGCCAGTCGGTACGGCCCGGATGGTGGAGGGGGTATGAGCAGAAGAAGCCTGCAGCAGTGCGTTGACTGATGTTTCCTTCCTATGGACGTCGGTCTGAACAATTCGCTCAGAACCGAATGAAATTTTAATATCCAGGAAGTCAACGCAACTGCTGCTATGCTTATGTGTCAATCTGATGTTAAAGGTGTTGTTATTAAGTTCCTCCATAAATGTCTCGAGCTGCTCCACAGTGCCCTGCCAAAAAATCAAAATATCATCAATATACCTTAGCCAGCACTGCACATGGGCGCCAGCCCCTGCACCTCCGTCACCAAAAACCAACCAATCCCAGTACCTCTGCCTTCTATCTAGGTGCCTTGAGTTATGTCCTGTAAACTGTCACAGCGACCCAGACACACATGTGTAGTAGGGGAATATCCCTGCTGAGATGCCAGTGCTAGAGCACTCGTTTGCTGTGGAGTTGAACGCTATGTGAGCAGTTCTTACCTTCAATGAGCAGAAGTCTCTTTTTTCAGATTTCATTATCTCTGTGGGTATCTGGCAGAAATATGGAATACTCTTTACTGCTAAGACCCTGTACACCACTCCCACTAAAGGGGGCTTTACACGCTGCGACATCGCTAATGCGGAGTCGTTGGGGTCACGGAATTTGTGACGCACATCCGGCCGCATTAGCGATGTTGCTGCGTGTGACACCGATGAGCGATTTTGCATCGTTGCAAAAACGTGCAAAATCGCTCATCGGTGACATGGGTCTCCATTCTCGATTATCGTTACTGCAGCAGTAACGATGTAGTTCGTCGCTCCTGCGGCAGCACACATCACTCCGTGTGACACCGCAGAAACGAGGAACCTCTCCTTACCTGCCTCCCAGCCGCTATGAGGAAGGAAGGAGGTGGGCGGGATGTTCCGGCCACTCATCTCCGCCCCTCCGCTGCTATTGGGCGGTCGCTCAGTGACGTCGCTGTGACGCCGCACGGACCGCCCCCTTAGAAAGGAGGCGGTTCGCCGGTCACAGCGACGTCGCCGGTCAGGTAAGTATGTGTGACGGGTCTGGTCAGTGTTGTGCGGCATGGGCAGCGATTTGCCCGTGTCGCGCAACAGATGGGGCGGGTACCCACACTAGCGATATCGGGACCGATATCGCAGTGTGTAAAGTAGCCTTTAGTCACATGACCAAGACTGTATCTGTGTCCCTACAACACACTTGAGACAAATGTGTGTGTGAGCCTGCATTGTGGGGTATATATAATATATTATAGAGCTGGGAAGGATCATTCTAAGCAGTGAGCTGTTCCAGTATTTGTAGGAAAATACCCAGTAGAAGCATCAAACACAGCACCAATACCTCCCATCAGTATCCCACCACAGTGCCATGTAACCCATGCCCTACACTCCCATCTACACCAATACTATACAGGCACAAACTAGTATATCTGACTAAAAGCCCCCAAAATATGAAGAACGGCCTATAGTTGAGTGTGGATATAAAATCTATGTGAGCAGAGCTAGAATAGAAATCACTGATCGCATTGAAGTCATTCTGACCATAAATCACCATGATATCAAGGTGAGGAGTTGTGTGTTACTGCTGGGAGGAAAGGGTTAACAGTGGAATATTAAGGTGCATTTCTGTGTGCAGTGTTACTAGTCAATGTAACAATTCAATATGAGCTGCTCTTGGTGCCGGGGGAGGGAGATGCTCTCCTGAGCAAGATAGATGGGGAATGAACATGATATCTATATAGTGTAAGGCAGGGGGTCTCAAACTCGGCTGGGTGTATGGGCCGCACAGAGGAAAAAAATATTTTGGGGGGCTGCATTCTTTGCAGGACAAAGTGACATTTTTATTGGTACCATATATATATATTTTTTTCACACACCTTTGGATGACTGATTTTCAACATTTTTCACTTGTTTATTATAACAAATGTGCACATTCTTTGGTTAAATCTAAAAAAAAAAAATTTGATGTTAAAAAAAAGTCATGCCTTATTTTGTTTTTTTTTACATTTTATCCCTTTCTTTTAACTAATAGTGTTACAATTATGACGCTAGCGTTTTGTGAAGGGAATGCTTTGCCTACTTCCATGACTATGGCCTTCCGGAACTGCTGCATTTTGGCTGACCTCTCCGCCTCGGGAATAAGAGACATAAAGTTCTCCTTGTAGCGTGGGTCTAACAGTGTTACCAACCAGTAATGATTGTCGGCCAAGATGTTCTTAACGCGAGGGTCACGAGACAGGCAGCTTACCATAAAGTCATCCATGTGCGCCAGACTCTTAACAGCCATCACTTCAGTATCCAGACCAATACGATGACTGAACATGCTGTCCTCCTCCTTCTCCTCCTCCTCCTCCTCCTCCTCATCATCTACCCTGTCCTCTGGCCAGCCACGCTGAACTGAGCATATGACTGGTATGCATGTCATATCCTCAATTTGGCCGGAGAGTTGCTCCATGTCTTCATCCTCCTCCTCGTCATAGTCCTCCACTGCACGTTGTGATGAGACGAGGCTGGGCTGTGTGTTATCACCCACACCCACTACTGTTTCTTGCTCCAACTCATCGTGTTCCGCCTGCAATGCATCATGTTTGGTTTTGAGCAGAGACCGTTTTAGAAGGCAGAGAAGCGGTATGGTGACGCTAATAATGGCGTCATCGCCGCTCACCATCTTGGTGGAGTCCTCAAAGTTTTGGAGGATGGTACATAGGTCGGACATCCATCTCCACTCCTCAGGTGTTATGTGTGGAGTTTGACCCATTTCCCGACGGCTTAGGTGATGCAGGTACTCAACAACTGCCCTCTTCTGCTCACATATCCTGATCAACATGTGCAGAGTTGAATTCCAACGCGTGGGGACATCACACACCAGTCTGTGAGCCGGAAGATGCAAACGACGCTGAAAGCCGGCAAGGCCGGCTGAAGCAGTAGGTGACTTTCGAAAATGTGCAGACAGGCAGCGAACTTTTACCAGCAGATCAGACAGCTCTGGGTATGACTTTAGAAACCGCTGAACCACGAGGTTGAGCACATGGGCCATGCATGGAACATGTGTCAGCTGGCCTCGCCTCAAAGCCGCCACCAGGTTCCGGCCATTGTCACACACAACCTTTCCTGGCTTTAGGTTCAGAGGTGTGAGCCAGTGATCTGCATGCTGTTTTAGAGCTGTCCACACCTCTTCTGCATTGTGGGGTTTGTCACCTATGCAGATTAGCTGCAGCACAGTCTGTTGCCGCTTCGCCGAGGCAGTGCTGCAGTGCTTCCAGCTTGGGACTGGTGTGGAGGGTAAAGTGGATGAGGATGCGCAGGAGGAGGAGGAGGCTGAAGAGCATGACATTCCGGAGCTGTAGAGTGTGGGTGAAACCCTGACTGAGGTAGGGCCTGCAAACCTTGGTGTGGGAAGGACTTGTTCCGTTCCTCGCTCAAACTGGGTCCCAGCTGGGCTGGGCTGGGTCCCTACCCGGCTGGGTAGGGCGTTGTGGGGGGTTTGTCTATCTCCGTTTGAGGTGAGTTTGTTTAAGTTAGCCTTTTCTTTGGCGTTTTTTGGAGCCCTGCGGGTTGGGGAGTTGGTATCGCCCAGTAAGGCGTTCCCCGGGGGCTTGGATTGGGGTGACATTATGTCAGTGGAAAACGGAGTTGAATTTTGGATTAGGAAATCGAAAACTGATCAGAGAGGTGTGGGTAGACTAGTCCGTTTGGGGATGGTTGTGGCATCTGATATGTGCCCGTTCAAGTGTCTCGGGAATTTTCAACAGATCCGTCCGAAGGTGGATGGCCCCTTATTATGTCACGAGGATGGGTCCTTTTTATCGAGATACCAATTTGTGAGTGTTTTTAGGGCATGTTTGAAGTCGTTGGGGTTAGATCCGAAGTCTTTCGGATTGGGGCAGCGACGGAGGCCTCTATATGCGGCCTACCGGAGGAGACAGTTAAGTAGATTGGTAGGTGGAAGTCGCAGCGCTTTAAGTCGTATGTACGTCCCCAGGTGGTTGTTGGCAATTGAGGGGAAAAGGGGGGGGGTATTAGGGTAGCAATGGGGGGGGGTGAGAGTGTGTGTTTTTTGTCAATTTGGTTTGGTGAGGCAATAAAATGGTGTCGTCTGTACATTTTGTATTGCAGAAGCACCCCCTCTTCCTTCCCTGGTCTGGATCCTTGGCCACTCTTATGTGTATTGGGGAGCCCGACGAGCGGACGCGAGATGGAACGGGAGACAGCTAGGTTTTGAGAAGGACCTGGCTCTCGTGCGATGGCTCGGTGTTCGGGGGTTAGGGTGGAACAGGGTGTTGCAGGAGGTGCATAGATACGCCCGGTTGGATAGACCAGACCTCCTGACATGTTAGTGTTGCATGCCGGGGGGAATGATTTGGGTGGGCGTCCTTTTCGAATCTTGATAAAGGACATCAAACATGATTTGTTACGGTTATGGGTGTCGTTTCCAGGTCTAACGATAGTCTGGTCGGAGATAGTAGCGAGAAAGAGTTGGCAGAAAGCGCGGTCAGTTTACAGGTTGAACAAGGCGCGGGCGAAGGTTAATAGGGCGATCTCGAAGTTTGTTAGTCGGAACGGGGGTATAGCAATACGGCATGTTGAGTTGGAAAGGACGGAAGAGGAATTTTGGTTGGCTGACGGGGTACACCTTAATGCGGTGGGAACTGACTTATGGGCTCTTGGCTTGCAGGGAGGTATTGAGAGGGCCCTTTGGTTGCGGGGGGTCTCAGGCACTTGAAGGGTTTCAAGGTGCCTTCGTTGTGGTGTTGTTTATTGGTGGGTCCTTGAAGTTGGTTTAAAATTGGTTCGGGGATTCATCCGGGTATGGATCCCCTCATTGGCAGAATTGATGGTCCCCTGGTGATTTTGGGGGGGAACCCCGACGGGGTATGTCGGGGCCCCTGGGGGTGTGGTTGGGGTTGACGGAGGATTAACCCTTACCATTTGGTGCTCCTGAGCCAGTGTGGGTAACGGCTGGGAGCAAGTTGAGGTTTTTTATTGCTCGGTTATGAGAATCACCAGGGTTTTGGTAGCTTCAAGGACCTTACCACATTGCAAATTTTATTGGTTATGTATTCTTGTTAATAAAATGGCTGCTATGGCCAAAATTATCCAAAGATAAATTTGTGTCTGTGTAATTACTTTTAAATAAGAAATGGGAATGGAGGTGTGGGGTATGAAAGGAAGACCGGAGTCAACAATTCCAGGGTCAAGCATGTTTATTTGCCTAAGCTTCGTTCCAGGGTAGAAAGGGTAAGAGTGCCTTTCAGAATTCGAAGTGGTCGGACTGTACGGGCCACCAAGAACTGCAGGAGAGCTTGAACATCTTCCCATGGATTTGCGACATCCTCCCTCATCAGTTACGTAGGTAAGCAGGTTCTCAGCATTGCAGCCCATTTGTTATCTTAAGTTAGTTAAGCGGGGTTAACTAACCTGTCAGTTCAGCCTCAGGTCTAAAGCAGAGGCCTGGACTCCACTCCTTACTCCTCACTCCACAACTCTCCTTAAAAACAACTGACTCCTTTTTCCTGCCCCGGGGTCTCCAGACCCCTAGGTGGGCGTTTCCTTCCGTCTGGTCCTGCCCACTGGTGTGCCTGTCTTTCCCTGGGGGAGGTGACTAGGGTTTTCTGGTTGGCTTTGTGTGACTTAGGTGAGGGAAGTTGTTATGCGGGGGCCTATGTGTGACTACCTGCAGTGTCAGGGCGTCACATATGTATGTGTGTATGTCTGCTAAAGGAATCCGCACCGTCATATTTACAAACACAAAATGTTGACTCTATGCACAGAAGAGAGTCATTCTATTTACATGATTTGTGTTTTTTTACCTTTTAAAACTATCATTAAATGTTAAGTTTTAGTTAGGGATTTATGCTTCTGTCTGTCTCTCTCCCAGTCTCTGTCATCTGTCTGTCTCTGTGTGTCTCTATCTCTATCCATGTCTGTCTGTCTCTCTATCTCTGTCTGTCTCTCTGTGTCTGTCTGTCTCTCTCTCTCTTTGTGGCTGTCTGTTTCTATGTCTGTCTGTCTCTTTTCCAGGCCTGTCTCTTTTCCTGGTCTGTCTCTTTTCCAGGTCTGTCTCTTTCCCTGTCTGTCTGTCTCTTCCCCTGTCTGTCTCTTCCCCTGTCTGTCTCTGTATTTCTTTGTCTGTCTCTGTCTTTCTCTTCCCCTGTCTGTCTCTTTCCCTGTCTCTCTCTGCCTGTCTCTCTTTGTCTCTCTCTGTCTGACTCATTCCCCGTTTGTCTCTTTCCCTGTCTATCTCTGTATTTCTTTGTCTGTCTCTATCTGTCTGTCTCTCTCTGTCTGTCTCTTCCCCTGTCTGTCTCTTTCCCTGTCGGTCTGCCTTTTCTCCTGCCTGTCTCTGTATGTTTGTCTCTGTCTGTTTCCCTATCTGCCTCTGTCTCTTTCTCTGTCTCTGTCTGTCTGCCTTTTTTCCCTGTCTATCTCTGTCTGTCTCTTTCCCTGTCTGCCTCTGTCTGTTTGTCTCTGTCTCTTTCCCTGTCTGTCTATGCCTATCTGTCTCTGTCTGTTTGTCTCTCAGTCTGTGTCTGTCTCTCTCTATCTGTCTCCCCACTGACATCATATTATCTCACACATAAGCTTCTTATACTATGAATGTCCTTTGTTCCTATAGCAACCAATCACAGCTGCTATTAATAACTTGCAGCTCCCACCTCCATTCAGTTTAATGGAGGCAGGTTTTTTGGAGAGTAACTGTAAAGCGCGGGGTTAAATATTCCTGTTAAAACATAGTCTACGACGTTCCCTGAGTCACATGAGGTGTCTGCAAAATTTTGTGTTTGTAAATATGACGGTGCGGATTCCTTTAGCAGACATACACACATACATATGTGACGCCCTGACACTGCAGGTAGTCACACATAGGCCCCCGCATAACAACTTCCCTCACCTAAGTCACACAAAGCCAACCAGAAAATCCTAGTCACCTCCCCCAGGGAAAGACAGGCACACCAGTGGGCAGGACCAGACAGAAGGAAACGCCCACCTAGGGGTCTGGAGACCCCGGGGCAGGAAAAAGGAGTCAGTTGTTTTTAAGGAGAGTTGTCGAGTGAGGAGTAAGGAGTGGAGTCCAGGCCTCTGCTTTAGACCTGAGGCTGAACTGACAGGTTAGTTAACCCCGCTTAACTAACTTAAGACAACAAATGGGCTGCAATGCTGAGAACCTGCTTACCTACGTAACTGATGAGGGAGGATGTCGCAAATCCATGGGAAGATGTTCAAGCTCTCCTGCAGTTCTTGGTGGTCCGTACAGTCCGACCACTTCGAATTCTGAAAGGCACTCTTACCCTTTCTACCCTGGAACGAAGCTTACGCAAATAAACATGCTTGACCCTGGAATTGTTGACTCCGGTCTTCCTTTCATACCCCACACCTCCATTCCCATTTCTTATTTAAAAGTAATTACACAGACACAAATTTATCTTTGGATAATTTTGGCCATAGCAGCCATTTTATTAACAAGAATACATAACCAATAAAATTTGCAATGTGGTAAGGTCCTTGAAGCTACCAAAACCCTGGTGATTCCCATAACCGAGCAATAAAAAAGCTCAACTTGCTCCCAGCCGTTACCCACACTGGCTCAGGAGCACCAAATGGTAAGGGTTAATCCTCCGTCAACCCCAACCACACCCCCAGGGGCCCCGACATACCCCGTCGGGGTTCCCCCCCAAAATCACCAGGGGACCATCAATTCTGCCAATGAGGGGATCCATACCCGGATGAATCCCCGAACCAATTTTAAACCAACTTCAAGGACCCACCAATAAACAACACCACAACGAAGGCACCTTGAAACCCTTCAAGTGCCTGAGACCCCCCGCAACCAAAGGGCCCTCTCAATACCTCCCTGCAAGCCAAGAGCCCATAAGTCAGTTCCCACCGCATTAAGGTGTACCCCGTCAGCCAACCAAAATTCCTCTTCCGTCCTTTCCAACTCAACATGCCGTATTGCTATACCCCCGTTCCGACTAACAAACTTCGAGATCGCCCTATTAACCTTCGCCCGCGCCTTGTTCAACCTGTCAACTGACCGCGCTTTCTGCCAACTCTTTCTCGCTACTATCTCCGACCAGACTATCGTTAGACCTGGAAACGACACCCATAACCGTAACAAATCATGTTTGATGTCCTTTATCAAGATTCGAAAAGGACGCCCACCCAAATCATTCCCCCCGGCATGCAACACTAACATGTCAGGAGGTCTGTCCAACCGGGCGTATCTATGCACCTCCTGCAACACCCTGTTCCACCCTAACCCCCGAACACCGAGCCATCGCACGAGAGCCAGGTCCTTCTCAAAACCTAGCTGTCTCCCGTTCCATCTCGCGTCCGCTCGTCGGGCTCCCCAATACACATAAGAGTGGCCAAGGATCCAGACCAGGGAAGGAAGGGGGGGTGCTTCTGCAATACAAAATGTACAGACGACACCATTTTATTGCCTCACCAAACCAAATTGACAAAAAACACACACTCTCCCCCCCCCATTGCTACCCTAATACCCCCCCCCTTTTCCCCTCAATTGCCAACAACCACCTGGGGACGTACATGCGACTTAAAGCGCTGCGACTTCCACCTACCAATCTGCTTAACTGTCTCCTCCTGTAGGCCGCATATAGAGGCCTCCGTCGCTGCCCCAATCCGAAAGACTTCGGATCTAACCCCAACGACTTCAAACATGCCCTAAAAACACTCACAAATTGGTATCTCGATAAAAAGGACCCATCCTCGTGACATAATAAGGGGCCATCCACCTTCGGACGGATCTGTTGAAAATTCCCGAGACACTTGAACGGCCACATATCAGATGCCACAACCATCCCCAAACGGACTAGTCTACCCACACCTCTCTGATCAGTTTTCGATTTCCTAATCCAAAATTCAACTCCGTTTTCCACTGACAATGTCACCCCAATCCAAGCCCCCGGGGAACGCCTTACTGGGCGATACCAACTCCCCAACCCGCAGGGCTCCAAAAAACGCCAAAGAAAAGGCTAACTTAAACAAACTCACCTCAAACGGAGATAGACAAACCCCCCACAACGCCCTACCCAGCCCAGCCCAGCTGGGACCCAGTTTGAGCGAGGAACGGAACAAGTCCTTCCCACACCAAGGTTTGCAGGCCCTACCTCAGTCAGGGTTTCACCCACACTCTACAGCTCCGGAATGTCATGCTCTTCAGCCTCCTCCTCCTCCTGCGCATCCTCATCCACTTTACCCTCCACACCAGTCCCAAGCTGGAAGCACTGCAGCACTGCCTCGGCGAAGCGGCAACAGGCTGTGCTGCAGCTAATCTGCATAAGTGACAAATCCCACAATGCAGAAGAGGTGTGGACAGCTCTAAAACAGCATGCAGATCACTGGCTCACACCTCTGAACCTAAAGCCAGGAAAGGTTGTGTGTGACAATGGCCGGAACCTAGTGGCGGCTTTGAGGCGAGGCCAGCTGACACATGTTCCATGCATGGCCCATGGGCTCAACCTCGTGGTTCAGCGGTTTCTAAAGTCATACCCAGAGCTGTCTGATCTGCTGGTAAAAGTTCGCCGCCTGTCTGCACATTTTCGAAAGTCACCTACTGCTTCAGCCGGCCTTGCCGGCTTTCAGCGTCGTTTGCATCTTCCGGCTCACAGACTGGTGTGTGATGTCCCCACGCGTTGGAATTCAACTCTGCACATGTTGATCAGGATATGTGAGCAGAAGAGGGCAGTTGTTGAGTACCTGCATCACCTAAGCCGTCGGGAAATGGGTCAAACTCCACACATAACACCTGAGGAGTGGAGATGGATGTCCGACCTATGTACCATCCTCCAAAACTTTGAGGACTCCACCAAGATGGTGAGCGGCGATGACGCCATTATTAGCGTCACCATACCGCTTCTCTGCCTTCTAAAACGGTCTCTGCTCAAAACCAAACATGATGCATTGCAGGCGGAACACGATGAGTTGGAGCAAGAAACAGTAGTGGGTGTGGGTGATAACACATAGCCCAGCCTCGTCTCATCACAACGTGCAGTGGAGGACTATGACGAGGAGGAAGATGAAGACATGGAGCAACTCTCCGGCCAAATTGAGGATATGACATGCATACCAGTCATATGCTCAGTTCAGCGTGGCTGGCCAGAGGACAGGGTAGATGAGGAGGAGGAGGAGAAGGAGGAGGACAGCATGTTCAGTCATCGTGTTGGTCTGGATACTGAAGTGATGGCTGTTAAGAGTCTGGCGCACATGGATGACTTTATGGTAAGCTGCCTGTCTCGTGACCCTCGCGTTAAGAACATCTTGGCCGACAATCATTACTGGTTGGTAACACTGTTAGACCCACGCTACAAGGAGAACTTTATGTCTCTTATTCCCGAGGCGGAGAGGTCAGCCAAAATGCAGCAGTTCCGGAAGGCCATAGTCACGGAAGTAGGCAAAGCATTCCCTTCACAAAACGCTAGCGTCATAATTGTAACACTATTAGTTAAAAGAAAGGGATAAAATGTAAAAAAAAACAAAATAAGGCATGACTTTTTTTTAACATCACATTTATTTTTTTTAGATTTAACCAAAGAATGTGCACATTTGTTATAATAAACAAGTGAAAAATGTTGAAAATCAGTCATCCAAAGGTGTGTGAAAAAAATATATACATATATGGTACCAATAAAAATGTCACTTTGTCTTGCAAAGAATGCAGCCCCCCAAATTATTTTTTTCCTCTGTGCGGCCCATACACCCAGCTGAGTTTGAGACCCCCTGCCTTACACTATATAGATATTATGTTCATTCCCCATCTATCTTGCTCAGGAGAGCATCTCCCTCCCCCGGCACCAAGAGCAGCTCATACTGAATTGTTACATTGACTAGTAACACTGCACACAGAAATGCACCTTAATATTCCACTGTTAACCCTTTCCTCCCAGCAGTAACACACAACTCCTCACCTTGATATCATGGTGATTTATGGTCAGAATGACTTCAATGCGATCAGTGATTTCTATTCTAGCTCTGCTCACATAGATTTTATATCCACACTCAACTATAGGCCGTTCTTCATATTTTGGGGGCTTTTAGTCAGATATACTAGTTTGTGCCTGTATAGTATTGGTGTAGATGGGAGTGTAGGGCATGGGTTACATGGCACTGTGGTGGGATACTGATGGGAGGTATTGGTGCTGTGTTTGATGCTTCTACTGGGTATTTTCCTACAAATACTGGAACAGCTCACTGCTTAGAATGATCCTTCCCAGCTCTATAATATATTATATATACCCCACAATGCAGGCTCACACACACATTTGTCTCAAGTGTGTTGTAGGGACACAGATACAGTCTTGGTCATGTGACTAAAGGCTACTTTACACACTGCGATATCGGTCCCGATATCGCTAGTGTGGGTACCCGCCCCCATCTGTTGCGCGACACGGGTAAATCGCTGCCCATGCCGCACAACACCGACCATACCCGTCACACATACTTACCTGCCCGGCGACGTCGCTGTGACCGGCGAACCGCCTCCTTTCTAAGGGGGCGGTCCGTGCGGCGTCACAGCGACGTCACTGAGCGACCGCCCAATAGCAGCGGAGGGGCGGAGATGAGTGGCCGGAACATCCCGCCCACCTCCTTCCTTCCTCATAGCGGCTGGGAGGCAGGTAAGGAGAGGTTCCTCGTTTCTGCGGTGTCACACGGAGTGATGTGTGCTGCCGCAGGAGCGACGAACTACATCGTTACTGCTGCAGTAACGATAATCGAGAATGGAGACCCATGTCACCGATGAGCGATTTTGCACGTTTTTGCAACGATGCAAAATCGCTCATCGGTGTCACACGCAGCAACATCGCTAATGCGGCCGGATGTGCGTCACAAATTCCGTGACCCCAACGACTCCGCATTAGCGATGTCGCAGCGTGTAAAGCCCCCTTTAGTGGGAGTGGTGTACAGGGTCTTAGCAGTAAAGAGTATTCCATATTTCTGCCAGATACCCACAGAGATATTGAAATCTGAAAAAAGAGACTTCTGCTCATTGAAGGTAAGAACTGCTCACATAGCGTTCAACTCCACAGCAAACGAGTGCTCTAGCACTGGCATCTCAGCAGGGATATTCCCCTACTACACATGTGTGTCTGGGTCGCTGTGACAGTTTACAGGACATAACTCAGGGTACCTAGACAGAAGGCAGAGGGACTACTTTCTATTTCTGGTGTAGAGCTTAGTACAATATATATATATATATACTATTACATGTGACACATGTACCTTGTATTACCATTATTCGCTGTATATGAACCCCTTTTCTCCGGGCATTATTTGTCTATAGCATTTTTCACGAACCTGAGGCAACTGAGAACCCTTCAGTGAAGGAATTCCACTAACCCACACAATACCAACCAGGGGCCTCCCTGCAGTAACTCAGGTAGTTGTACCCATTCTCTTTCCGCATTCTATGTGTTCTTCTTTCTTCTTTTTTTTCTTTTTTCTTCTTTTTATTTCTATCATGTAGTTCAGGGGTTTATAGATATATGTCCTGCATTTCATATTTCCTTTAGTGGTGCTTCTTACCCATTCTCATATCATTTACCCTAGTATTTCATGATCCTGAGGCGACTGAGAACCCTTTAATAAAGGAATCCTTTTTCACCTGAATTGTCAAGTGATACTTACCAGTGACTATCACGTAATGTTACAGGTAGTTCCATTTTCTTCCTCTTCTTTCTCTCCTTTCTTCTTTGTCACACGGTCCATTGTGTTATAGCCCACGTGTCATGATAACACTTGTACCATCTTTTCATTTAGATTCCACCTACAATTATTTACCGATTCCAGTTCTGGAATAGGCTTTCATCATCTACTCACTAGAATTCTCAAGTGCATAAGGTACTGAGACATATACATGTTCACACCATTATAAAGAACAAAGTATAAACATTGAGGTTTTTCTCACACCCATGTTCCTGTGTTCTTTGATATGATATGTGTTCATTTCCTTCACTATATTGGATTGCAAGTTTTCCATTTGTACCTTAATGGCAATGACGCTATACAATTGAACACATATCATCCTGTTATGAAATATAGGTGTGTATTTACCTGCTTGACTATTTTTGGTTGTTTGATCCAGAATGTTTCTCCAGATAGGTCATGTGGAAATTTTCTTTCCTCAGTACAAATGTTTTCACTATGGCTTTGGAAAAATTTTTTGTATGTGCCTCATGGTCATTTGACCCATTGTACTCTCAAGTAGCAATATATTGTACTGTTATGTTGTACTATGTACTAATTACGTGTTTATATGGTTTTGTAACCCTTTATGATCTTAGATAACTTTATCCTTGATAAAGACCTAAAAACAAGGTCGAAACGTTGGATGAATTATCCTTTTGCACAAATAAAGAATTTTCAGCATTCCAAGAGTTCTTTTCTTACGTTATTAATCACTATAGTGTACCAGAGCTATTTCTTTTGAATTGACTCTTATTTTTTCTGAGCACCTGCTATATACACAGTGAGCCAGACATATTCAATTTTCATTCAGAAGGCAGAGGGAAGCCTTAGCAGCTGAGCATATATCTTTGCTTGTGAGCATTAGAACAGGCCGGCGATTACAGGGTAACATGAAAAATGTCCAGCTTGCATTATGACTAGAACATGACAATATCCTTTTAAGTACTAACCTATGATGCGTTCCTAAGCAGTTGATGTTATATGTTCTACATTTCATTTTCTGCATACTTTACAAGTAGTAGAATTTGCTTTGATATAGGCAACTGGATTTTCACAATGAAAAGGCAAAGGATAACGCCCGAAAAAGACGCCATACATTATGTCAGTGCCATCACTGACAAACCTGGATTGACCATGAAATACGGTATGGAGAGCTGTTGTCATCGTATTAGATAGATAAGAATGATTATATGTATTGTAGAAATGTCTCCTATCATGTTCCCTAATTTTTTATTATGTCCACATCCTGGTCCCCATCTTGGACATCATAACAAACGTGCACTTTTTTGTTTAATTTACACATTGGACCATAGGAAAAATGACACTACAGCTACAGAGGTGACCGTCTGATAGCCCAGCTCGACTATCCATCTCTACTGAAGACCCTTTCAGCTTTTTGAGAGTTGGGTGGAGGACATCATCTCTGAAAATAGGGTCCCACAGCTGCACCCCATCAGTGTGAGCAGGACTCTTAGGACTCTTAGAAGAGTCAATGCTCTGAGACCATGGGGGGCGCTTAGCCCCCACTCTTCGTCACTGAGGATAATTTCATTTTTCAGGGATTAGAGAGGGTGGTCCTTGTGGTGGACTGCAGGTATGGAGAGCTGTTGTCATCGTATTAAATAGATAAGAATGATTATATGTATTGTAGAAATGTCTCCTATCATGTTCCCTAATTTTTTATTATGTCCACATCCTGGTCCCCATCTTGGACATCATAACAAACGTGCACTTTTTTGTTTAATTTACACATTGGACCATAGGAAAAATGACACTACAGCTACAGAGGTGACCGTCTGATAGCCCAGCTCGACTATCCATCTCTACTGAAGACCCTTTCAGCTATTTGAGAGTTGGGTGGAGAACATCATCTCTGAAAATAGGGTCCCACAGCTGCACCCCATCAGTGTGAGCAGGACTCTTAGGACTCTTAGAAGAGTCAATGCTCTGAGACCATGGGGGGCGCTTAGCCCCCTCTCTTCGTCACTGAGGATGATTTCACTTTTCAGGGAATAGAGAGGGTGGTCCTTGTGGTGGACTGCAGGTATGGAGAGCTGTTGTCATCGTATTAGATAGATAAGAATGATTATATGTATTGTAGAAATGTCTCCTATCATGTTCCCTATTTTTTTATTATGTCCACATCCTGGTCCCCATCTTGGACATCATAACAAACGTGCACTTTTTTGTTTAATTTACACATTGGACCATAGGAAAAATGACACTACAGCTACAGAGGTGACCGTCTGATAGCCCAGCTCGACTATCCATCTCTACTGAAGACCCTTTCAGCTTTTTGAGAGTTGGGTGGAGGACATCATCTCTGAAAATAGGGTCCCACAGCTGCACCCCATCAGTGTAAGCAGGACTCTTAGGACTCTTAGAAGAGTCAATGCTCTAAAACCATGGGGGGCGCTTAGCCCCCTCTCTTCGTCCCTGAGGATGATTTCATTTTTCAGGGATTAGAGAGGGTGGTCCTTGTGGTGGACTGCAGGTATGGAGAGCTGTTGTCATCGTATTAGATAAATAAGAATGATTATATGTATTGTAGAAATGTCTCCTATCATGTTCCCTAATTTCTTATTATGTCCACATCCTGGTCCCCATCTTGGACATCATAACAAACGTGCACTTTTTTGTTTAATTTACACATTGGACCATAGGAAAAATGACACTACAGCTACAGAGGTGACCGTCTGATAGCCCAGCTCGACTACCCATCTCTACTGAAGACCCTTTCAGCTTTTTGAGAGTTGGGTGGAGGACATCATCTCTGAAAATAGGGTCCCACAGCTTCACCCCATCAGTGTGAGCAGGACTCTTAGGACTCTTAGAAGAGTCAATGCTCTGGTACCATGGGGGGCGCTTGGCCCCCTCTCTTCGTCACTGAGGATGATTTCATTTTTCAGGGATTAGAGAGGGTGGTCCTTGTGGTGGACTGCAGGTATGGAGAGCTGTTGTCATCGTATTAGATAGATAAGAATGATTATATGTATTGTAGAAATGTCTCCTATCATGTTCCCTAATTTTTTATTATGTCCACATCCTGGTCCCCATCTTGGACATCATAACAAACGTGCACTTTTTTGTTTAATTTACACATTGGACCATAGGAAAAATGACACTACAGCTACAGAGGTGACCGTCTGATAGCCCAGCTCGACTATCCATCTCTACTGAAGACCCTTTCAGCTTTTTGAGAGTTGGGTGGAGGACATCATCTCTGAAAATAGGGTCCCACAGCTGCACCCCATCAGTGTGAGCAGGACTCTTAGGACTCTTAGAAGAGTTAATGCTCTGAGACCATGGGGGCGCTTAGCCCCCTCTCTTCGTCACTGAGGATGATTTCATTTTTCAGGGATTAGAGAGGGTGGTCCTTGTGGTGGACTGCAGGTATGGAGAGCTGTTGTCATCGTATTAGATAGATAAGAATGATTATATGTATTGTAGAAATGTCTCCTATCATGTTCCCTATTTTTTTATTATGTCCACATCCTGGTCCCCATCTTGGACATCATAACAAACGTGCACTTTTTTGTTTAATTTACACATTGGACCATAGGCAAAATGACACTACAGCTACAGAGGTGACCGTCTGATAGCCCAGCTCGACTATCCATCTCTACTGAAGACCCTTTCAGCTTTTTGAGAGTTGGGTGGAGGACATCATCTCTGAAAATAGGGTCCCACAGCTGCACCCCATCAGTGTGAGCAGGACTCTTAGGACTCTTAGAAGAGTCAATGCTCTGAGACCATTGGGGGCACTTAGCCCCCTCTCTTCATCACTGAGGATGATTTCATTTTTCAGGGATTAGAGAGGGTGGTCCTTGTGGTGGACTGCAGATATGGAGAGCTGTTATCATCGTATTAGATAGATAAGAATGATTATATGTATTGTAGAAATGTCTCCTATCATGTTCCCTAATTTTTTATTATGTCCACATCCTGGTCCCCATCTTGGACATCATAACAAACGTGCACTTTTTTGTTTAATTTACACATTGGACCATAGGAAAAATGACACTACAGCTACAGAGGTGACCGTCTGATAGCCCAGCTCGACTATCCATCTCTACTGAAGACCCTTTCAGCTTTTTGAGAGTTGGGTGGAGGACATCATCTCTGAAAATAGGGTCCCACAGCTGCACCCCATCAGTGTGAGCAGGACTCTGAGGACTCTTAGAAGAGTCAATGCTCTGAGACCATGGGGGGCGCTTAGCCCCCTCTCTTTGTCACTGAGGATGATTTCATTTTTCAGGGATTAGAGAGGGTGGTCCTTGTGGTGGACTGCAGGTATGGAGAGCTGTTGTCATCGTATTAAATAGATAAGAATGATTATATGTATTGTAGAAATGTCTCCTATCATGTTCCCTAATTTTTTATTATGTCCACATCCTGGTCCCCATCTTGGACATCATAACAAACGTGCACTTTTTTGTTTAATTTACACATTGGACCATAGGAAAAATGACACTACAGCTACAGAGGTGACCGTCTGATAGCCCAGCTCGACTATCCATCTCTACTGAAGACCCTTTCAGCTTTTTGAGAGTTGGGTGGAGAACATCATCTCTGAAAATAGGGTCCCACAGCTGCACCCCATCAGTGTGAGCAGGACTCTTAGGACTCTTAGAAGAGTCAATGCTCTGAGACCATGGGGGGCGCTTAGCCCCCTCTCTTCGTCACTGAGGATGATTTCACTTTTCAGGGAATAGAGAGGGTGGTCCTTGTGGTGGACTGCAGGTATGGAGAGCTGTTGTCATCGTATTAGATAGATAAGAATGATTATATGTATTGTAGAAATGTCTCCTATCATGTTCCCTATTTTTTTATTATGTCCACATCCTGGTCCCCATCTTGGAAATCATAACAAACGTGCACTTTTTTGTTTAATTTACACATTGGACCATAGGAAAAATGACACTACAGCTACAGAGGTGACCGTCTGATAGCCCAGCTCGACTATCCATCTCTACTGAAGACCCTTTCAGCTTTTTGAGAGTTGGGTGGAGGACATCATCTCTGAAAATAGGGTCCCACAGCTGCACCCCATCAGTGTGAGCAGGAATCTTAGGACTCTTAGAAGAGTCAATGCTCTGAGACCATGGGGGGCGCTTAGCCCCCTCTCTTCGTCACTGAGGATGATTTCATTTTTCAGGGATTAGAGAGAGTGGTCCTTGTGGTGGACTGCAGGTATGGAGAGCTGTTGTGATCGTATTAGATAGATAAGAATGATTATATGTATTGTAGAAATGTCTCCTATCATGTTCCCTAATTTTTTATTATGTCCACATCCTGGTCCCCATCTTGAACATCATAACAAACGTGCACTTTTTTGTTTAATTTACACATTGGACCATAGGAAAAATGACACTACAGCTACAGAGGTGACCGTCTGATAGCCCAGCTCGACTATCCATCTCTACTGAAGACCCTTTCAGCTTTTTGAGAGTTGGGTGGAGGACATCATCTCTGAAAATAGGGTCCCGCAGCTGCACCCCATCAGTGTAAGCAGGACTCTTAGGACTCTTAGAAGAGTCAATGCTCTAAAACCATGGGGGGCGCTTAGCCCCCTCTCTTCGTCCCTGAGGATGATTTCATTTTTCAGGGATTAGAGAGGGTGGTCCTTGTGGTGGACTGCAGGTATGGAGAGCTGTTGTCATCGTATTAGATAGATAAGAATGATTATATGTATTGTAGAAATGTCTCCTATCATGTTCCCTAATTTCTTATTATGTCCACATCCTGGTCCCCATCTTGGACATCATAACAAACGTGCACTTTTTTGTTTAATTTACACATTGGACCATAGGAAAAATGACACTACAGCTACAGAGGTGACCGTCTGATAGCCCAGCTCGACTATCCATCTCTACTGAAGACCCTTTCAGCTTTTTGAGAGTTGGGTGGAGGACATCATCTCTGAAAATAGGGTCCCACAGCTTCACCCCATCAGTGTGAGCAGGACTCTTAGGACTCTTAGAAGAGTCAATGCTCTGAGACCATTGGGGGAACTTAGCCCCCTCTCTTCGTCACTGAGGATGATTTCATTTTTCAGGGATTAGAGAGGGTGGTCCTTGTGGTGGACTGCAGGTATGGAGAGCTGTTATCATCGTATTAGATAGATAAGAATGATTATATGTATTGTAGAAATGTCTCCTATCATGTTCCCTAATTTTTTATTATGTCCACATCCTGGTCCCCATCTTGGACATCATAACAAACGTGCACTTTTTTGTTTAATTTACACATTGGACCATAGGAAAAATGACACTACAGCTACAGAGGTGACCGTCTGATAGCCCAGCTCGACAATCCATCTCTACTGAAGACCCTTTCAGCTTTTTGAGAGTTGGGTGGAGGACATCATCTCTGAAAATAGGGTCCCACAGCTGCACCCCATCAGTGTGAGCAGGACTCTTAGGACTCTTAGAAGAGTCAATGCTCTGAGACCATGGGGGGCGCTTAGCCCCCTCGCTTCGTCACTGAGGATGATTTCATTTTTCAGGGATTAGAGAGGGTGGTCCTTGTGGTGGACTGCAGGTATGGAGAGCTGTTGTCATCGTATTAAATAGATAAGAATGATTATATGTATTGTAGAAATGTCTCCTATCATGTTCCCTAATTTTTTATTATGTCCACATCCTGGTCCCCATCTTGGACATCATAACAAACGTGCACTTTTTTGTTTAATTTACACATTGGACCATAGGAAAAATGACACTACAGCTACAGAGGTGACCGTCTGATAGCCCAGCTCGACTATACATCTCTACTGAAGACCCTTTCAGCTTTTTGAGAGTTGGGTGGAGAACATCATCTCTGAAAATAGGGTCCCACAGCTGCACCCCATCAGTGTGAGCAGGACTCTTAGGACTCTTAGAAGAGTCAATGTTTTGAGACCATGGGGGGCGCTTAGCCCCCTCTCTTCGTCACTGAGGATGATTTCACTTTTCAGGGAATAGAGAGGGTGGTACTTGTGGTGGACTGCAGGTATGGAGAGCTGTTGTCATCGTATTAGATAGATAAGAATGATTATATGTATTGTAGAAATGTCTCCTATCATGTTCCCTATTTTTTTATTATGTCCACATCCTGGTCCCCATCTTGGAAATCATAACAAACGTGCACTTTTTTGTTTAATTTACACATTGGACCATAGGAAAAATGACACTACAGCTACAGAGGTGACCGTCTGGTAGCCCAGCTCGACTATCCATCTCTACTGAAGACCCTTTCAGCTTTTTGAGAGTTGGGTGGAGGACATCATCTCTGAAAATAGGGTCCCACAGCTGCACCCCATCAGTGTGAGCAGGACTCTTAGGACTCTTAGAAGAGTCAATGTTTTGAGACCATGGGGGGCGCTTAGCCCCCTCTCTTCGTCACTGAGGATGATTTCATTTTTCAGGGATTAGAGAGAGTGGTCCTTGTGGTGGACTGCAGGTATGGAGAGCTGTTGTGATCGTATTAGATAGATAAGAATGATTATATGTATTGTAGAAATGTCTCCTATCATGTTCCCTAATTTTTTATTATGTCCACATCCTGGTCCCCATCTTGGACATCATAACAAACGTGCACTTTTTTGTTTAATTTCCACATTGGACCATAGGAAAAATGACACTACAGCTACAGAGGTGACCGTCTGATAGCCCAGCTCGACTATCCATCTCTACTGAAGACCCTTTCAGCTTTTTGAGAGTTGGGTGGAGGACATCATCTCTGAAAATAGGGTCCCACAGCTGCACCCCATCAGTGTGAGCAGGACTCTTAGGACTCTTAGAAGAGTTAATGCTCTGAGACCATGGGGGCGCTTAGCCCCCTCTCTTCGTCACTGAGGATGATTTCATTTTTCAGGGATTAGAGAGGGTGGTCCTTGTGGTGGACTGCAGGTATGGAGAGCTGTTGTCATCGTATTAGATAGATAAGAATGATTATATGTATTGTAGAAATGTCTCCTATCATGTTCCCTAATTTTTTATTATGTCCACATCCTGGTCCCCATCTTGGACATCATAACAAACGTGCACTTTTTTGTTTAATTTACACATTGGACCATAGGAAAAATGACACTACAGCTACAGAGGTGACCGTCTGATAGCCCCGCTCGACTATCCATCTCTACTGAAGACCCTTTCAGCATTTTGAGAGTTGGGTGGAGGACATCATCTCTGAAAATAGGGTCCCACAGCTGCACCCCATCAGTGTGAGCAGGACTCTTAAGACTCTTAGAAGAGTCAATGCTCTGAGACCATTGGGGGCACTGAGCCCCCTCTCTTCGTCACTGAGGATGATTTCATTTTTCAGGGTTTAGAGAGGGTGGTCCTTGTGGTGGACTGCAGGTATGGAGAGCTGTTATCATCGTATTAGATAGATAAGAATGATTATATGTATTGTAGAAATGTCTCCTATCATGTTCCCTAATTTTTTATTATGTCCACATCCTATTCCCCATCTTGGACATCATAACAAATGTGCACTTTTTTGTTTAATTTACACATTGGACCATAGGAAAAATGACACTACAGCTACAGAGGTGACCGTCTGATAGCCCAGCTCGACTATCCATCTCTACTGAAGACCCTTTCAGCTTTTTGAGAGTTGGGTGGAGGACATCATCTCTGAAAATAGGGTCCCACAGCTTCACCCCATCAGTGTGAGCAGGACTCTTAGGACTCTTAGAAGAGTCAATGCTCTGGTACCATGGGGGGCGCTTGGCCCCCTCTCTTCGTCACTGAGGATGATTTCATTTTTCAGGGATTAGAGAGGGTGGTCCTTGTGGTGGACTGCAGGTATGTAGAGCTGTTGTCATCGTATTAGATAGATAAGAATGATTATATGTATTGTAGAAATGTCTCCTATCATGTTCCCTAATTTTTTATTATGTCCACATCCTGGTCCCCATCTTGGACATCATAACAAACGTGCACTTTTTTGTTTAATTTACACATTGGACCATAGGAAAAATGACACTACAGCTACAGAGGTGACCGTCTGATAGCCCAGCTCGACTATCCATCTCTACTGAAGACCCTTTCAGCTTTTTGAGAGTTGGGTGGAGGACATCATCTCTGAAAATAGGGTCCCACAGCTGCACCCCATCAGTGTGAGCAGGACTCTTAGGACTCTTAGAAGAGTTAATGCTCTGAGACCATGGGGGCGCTTAGCCCCCTCTCTTAGTCACTGAGGATGATTTCATTTTTCAGGAATTAGAGAGGGTGGTCCTTGTGGTGGACTGCAGGTATGGAGAGCTGTTGTCATCGTATTAGATAGATAAGAATGATTATATGTATTGTAGAAATGTCTCCTATCATGTTCCCTAATTTTTTATTATGTCCACATCCTGGTCCCCATCTTGGACATCATAACAAACGTGCACTTTTTTGTTTAATTTACACATTGGACCATAGGAAAAATGACACTACAGCTACAGAGGTGACCGTCTGATAGCCCAGCTCGACTATCCATCTCTACTGAAGACCCTTTCAGCTTTTTGAGAGTTGGGTGGAGGACATCATCTCTGAAAATAGGGTCCCACAGCTGCACCCCATCAGTGTGAGCAGGACTCTTAGGACTCTTAGAAGAGTCAATGCTCTGAGACCATTGGGGGCACTTAGCCCCCTCTCTTCGTCACTGAGGATGATTTCATTTTTCAGGGATTAGAGAGGGTGGTCCTTGTGGTGGACTGCAGGTATGGAGAGCTGTTATCATCGTATTAGATAGATAAGAATGATTATATGTATTGTAGAAATGTCTCCTATCATGTTCCCTAATTTTTTATTATGTCCACATCCTGGTCCCCATCTTGGACATCATAACAAACGTGCACTTTTTTGTTTAATTTACACATTGGACCATAGGAAAAATGACACTACAGCTACAGAGGTGACCGTCTGATAGCCCAGCTCGACTATCCATCTCTACTGAAGACCCTTTCAGCTTTTTGAGAGTTGGGTGGAGGACATCATCTCTGAAAATAGGGTCCCACAGCTGCACCCCATCAGTGTGAGCAGGACTCTTAGGACTCTCAGAAGAGTTAATGCTCTGAGACCATGGGGGGCGCTTAGCCCCCTCTCTTCGTCACTGAGGATGATTTCATTTTTCAGGGATTAGAGAGGGTGGTCCTTGTGGTGGACTGCAGGTATGGAGAGCTGTTGTCATCGTATTAAATAGATAAGAATGATTATATGTATTGTAGAAATGTCTCCTATCATGTTCCCTAATTTTTTATTATGTCCACATCCTGGTCCCCATCTTGGACATCATAACAAACGTGCACTTTTTTGTTTAATTTACACATTGGACCATAGGAAAAATGACACTACAGCTACAGAGGTGACCGTCTGATAGCCCAGCTCGACTATCCATCTCTACTGAAGACCCTTTCAGCTTTTTGAGAGTTGGGTGGAGGACATCATCTCTGAAAATAGGGTCCCACAGCTGCACCCCATCAGTGTGAGCAGGACTCTTAGGACTCTTAGAAGAGTCAATGCTCTGAGACCATGGGGGGCGCTTAGCCCCCTCTCTTCGTCACTGAGGATGATTTCATTTTTCAGGGATTAGAGAGGGTGGTCCTTGTGGTGGACTGCAGGTATGGAGAGCTGTTGTCATCGTATTAAATAGATAAGAATGATTATATGTATTGAAGAAATGTCTCCTATCATGTTCCCTAATTTTTTATTATGTCCACATCCTGGTCCCCATCTTGGACATCATAACAAACGTGCACTTTTTTGTTTAATTTACACATTGGACCATAGGAAAAATGACACTACAGCTACAGAGGTGACCGTCTGATAGCCCAGCTCGACTATCCATCTCTACTGAAGACCCTTTCAGCTTTTTGAGAGTTGGGTGGAGAACATCATCTCTGAAAATAGGGTCCCACAGCTGCACCCCATCAGTGTGAGCAGGACTCTTAGGACTCTTAGAAGAGTCAATGCTCTGAGACCATGGGGGGCGCTTAGCCCCCTCTCCTCGTCACTGAGGATGATTTCACTTTTCAGGGAATAGAGAGGGTGGTCCTTGTGGTGGACTGCAGGTATGGAGAGCTGTTGTCATCGTATTAGATAGATAAGAATGATTATATGTATTGTAGAAATGTCTCCTATCATGTTCCCTATTTTTTTATTATGTCCACATCCTGGTTCCCATCTTGGAAATCATAACAAACGTGCACTTTTTTGTTTAATTTACAAATTGGACAATAGGAAAAATGACACTACAGCTACAGAGGTGACCGTCTGATAGCCCAGCTCGACTATCCATCTCTACTGAAGACCCTTTCAGCTTTTTGAGAGTTGGGTGGAGGACATCATCTCTGAAAATAGGGTCCCACAGCTGCACCCCATCAGTGTGAGCAGGACTCTTAGGACTCTTAGAAGAGTCAATGCTCTGGTACCATGGGGGGCGCTTGGCCCCCTCTCTTCGTCACTGAGGATGATTTCATTTTTCAGGGATTAGAGAGGGTGGTCCTTGTGGTGGACTGCAGGTATGGAGAGCTGTTGTCATCGTATTAGATAGATAAGAATGATTATATGTATTGTAGAAATGTCTCCTATCATGTTCCCTAATTTTTTATTATGTCCACATCCTGGTCCCCATCTTGGACATCATAACAAACGTGCACTTTTTTGTTTAATTTCCACATTGGACCATAGGAAAAATGACACTACAGCTACAGAGGTGACCGTCTGATAGCCCAGCTCGACTATCCATCTCTACTGAAGACCCTTTCAGCTTTTTGAGAGTTGGGTGGAGGACATCATCTCTGAAAATAGGGTCCCACAGCTGCACCCCATCAGTGTGAGCAGGACTCTTAGGACTCTTAGAAGAGTTAATGCTCTGAGACCATGGGGGCGCTTAGCCCCCTCTCTTCGTCACTGAGGATGATTTCATTTTTCAGGGATTAGAGAGGGTGGTCCTTGTGGTGGACTGCAGGTATGGAGAGCTGTTGTCATCGTATTAGATAGATAAGAATGATTATATGTATTGTAGAAATGTCTCCTATCATGTTCCCTAATTTTTTATTATGTCCACATCCTGGTCCCCATCTTGGACATCATAACAAACGTGCACTTTTTTGTTTAATTTACACATTGGACCATAGGAAAAATGACACTACAGCTACAGAGGTGACCGTCTGATAGCCCAGCTCGACTATCCATCTCTACTGAAGACCCTTTCAGCATTTTGAGAGTTGGGTGGAGGACATCATCTCTGAAAATAGGGTCCCACAGCTGCACCCCATCAGTGTGAGCAGGACTCTTAAGACTCTTAGAAGAGTCAATGCTCTGAGACCATTGGGGGCACTGAGCCCCCTCTCTTCGTCACTGAGGATGATTTCATTTTTCAGGGTTTAGAGAGGGTGGTCCTTGTGGTGGACTGCAGGTATGGAGAGCTGTTATCATCGTATTAGATAGATAAGAATGATTATATGTATTGTAGAAATGTCTCCTATCATGTTCCCTAATTTTTTATTATGTCCACATCCTGGTCCCCATCTTGGACATCATAACAAACGTGCACTTTTTTGTTTAATTTACACATTGGACCATAGGAAAAATGACACTACAGCTACAGAGGTGACCGTCTGATAGCCCAGCTCGACTATCCATCTCTACTGAAGACCCTTTCAGCTTTTTGAGAGTTGGGTGGAGGACATCATCTCTGAAAATAGGGTCCCACAGCTTCACCCCATCAGTGTGAGCAGGACTCTTAGGACTCTTAGAAGAGTCAATGCTCTGGTACCATGGGGGGCGCTTGGCCCCCTCTCTTCGTCACTGAGGATGATTTCATTTTTCAGGGATTAGAGAGGGTGGTCCTTGTGGTGGACTGCAGGTATGTAGAGCTGTTGTCATCGTATTAGATAGATAAGAATGATTATATGTATTGTAGAAATGTCTCCTATCATGTTCCCTAATTTTTTATTATGTCCACATCCTGGTCCCCATCTTGGACATCATAACAAACGTGCACTTTTTTGTTTAATTTACACATTGGACCATAGTAAAAATGACACCACAGCTACAGAGGTGACCGTCTGATAGCCCAGCTCGACTATCCATCTCTACTGAAGACCCTTTCAGCTTTTTGAGAGTTGGGTGGAGGACATCATCTCTGAAAATAGGGTCCCACAGCTGCACCCCATCAGTGTGAGCAGGACTCTTAGGACTCTTAGAAGAGTTAATGCTCTGAGACCATGGGGGCGCTTAGCCCCCTCTCTTCGTCACTGAGGATGATTTCATTTTTCAGGGATTAGAGAGGGTGGTCCTTGTGGTGGACTGCAGGTATGGAGAGCTGTTGTCATCGTATTAGATAGATAAGAATGATTATATGTATTGTAGAAATGTCTCCTATCATGTTCCCTAATTTTTTATTATGTCCACATCCTGGTCCCCATCTTGGACATCATAACAAACGTGCACTTTTTTGTTTAATTTACACATTGGACCATAGGAAAAATGACACTACAGCTACAGAGGTGACCGTCTGATAGCCCAGCTCGACTATCCATCTCTACTGAAGACCCTTTCAGCTTTTTGAGAGTTGGGTGGAGGACATCATCTCTGAAAATAGGGTCCCACAGCTGCACCCCATCAGTGTGAGCAGGACTCTTAGGACTCTTAGAAGAGTCAATGCTCTGAGACCATTGGGGGAACTTAGCCCCCTCTCTTCGTCACTGAGGATGATTTCATTTTTCAGGGATTAGAGAGGGTGGTCCTTGTGGTGGACTGCAGGTATGGAGAGCTGTTATCATCGTATTAGATAGATAAGAATGATTATATGTATTGTAGAAATGTCTCCTATCATGTTCCCTAATTTTTTATTATGTCCACATCCTGGTCCCCATCTTGGACATCATAACAAACGTGCACTTTTTTGTTTAATTTACACATTGGACCATAGGAAAAATGACACTACAGCTACAGAGGTGACCGTCTGATAGCCCAGCTCGACAATCCATCTCTACTGAAGACCCTTTCAGCTTTTTGAGAGTTGGGTGGAGGACATCATCTCTGAAAATAGGGTCCCACAGCTGCACCCCATCAGTGTGAGCAGGACTCTTAGGACTCTTAGAAGAGTCAATGCTCTGAGACCATGGGGGGCGCTTAGCCCCCTCGCTTCGTCACTGAGGATGATTTCATTTTTCAGGGATTAGAGAGGGTGGTCCTTGTGGTGGACTGCAGGTATGGAGAGCTGTTGTCATCGTATTAAATAGATAAGAATGATTATATGTATTGTAGAAATGTCTCCTATCATGTTCCCTAATTTTTTATTATGTCCACATCCTGGTCCCCATCTTGGACATCATAACAAACGTGCACTTTTTTGTTTAATTTACACATTGGACCATAGGAAAAATGACACTACAGCTACAGAGGTGACCGTCTGATAGCCCAGCTCGACTATCCATCTCTACTGAAGACCCTTTCAGCTTTTTGAGAGTTGGGTGGAGAACATCATCTCTGAAAATAGGGTCCCACAGCTGCACCCCATCAGTGTGAGCAGGACTCTTAGGACTCTTAGAAGAGTCAATGTTTTGAGACCATGGGGGGCGCTTAGCCCCCTCTCTTCGTCACTGAGGATGATTTCACTTTTCAGGGAATAGAGAGGGTGGTACTTGTGGTGGACTGCAGGTATGGAGAGCTGTTGTCATCGTATTAGATAGATAAGAATGATTATATGTATTGTAGAAATGTCTCCTATCATGTTCCCTATTTTTTTATTATGTCCACATCCTGGTCCCCATCTTGGAAATCATAACAAACGTGCACTTTTTTGTTTAATTTACACATTGGACCATAGGAAAAATGACACTACAGCTACAGAGGTGACCGTCTGGTAGCCCAGCTCGACTATCCATCTCTACTGAAGACCCTTTCAGCTTTTTGAGAGTTGGGTGGAGGACATCATCTCTGAAAATAGGGTCCCACAGCTGCACCCCATCAGTGTGAGCAGGACTCTTAGGACTCTTAGAAGAGTCAATGTTTTGAGACCATGGGGGGCGCTTAGCCCCCTCTCTTCGTCACTGAGGATGATTTCATTTTTCAGGGATTAGAGAGAGTGGTCCTTGTGGTGGACTGCAGGTATGGAGAGCTGTTGTGATCGTATTAGATAGATAAGAATGATTATATGTATTGTAGAAATGTCTCCTATCATGTTCCCTAATTTTTTATTATGTCCACATCCTGGTCCCCATCTTGGACATCATAACAAACGTGCACTTTTTTGTTTAATTTCCACATTGGACCATAGGAAAAATGACACTACAGCTACAGAGGTGACCGTCTGATAGCCCAGCTCGACTATCCATCTCTACTGAAGACCCTTTCAGCTTTTTGAGAGTTGGGTGGAGGACATCATCTCTGAAAATAGGGTCCCACAGCTGCACCCCATCAGTGTGAGCAGGACTCTTAGGACTCTTAGAAGAGTTAATGCTCTGAGACCATGGGGGCGCTTAGCCCCCTCTCTTCGTCACTGAGGATGATTTCATTTTTCAGGGATTAGAGAGGGTGGTCCTTGTGGTGGACTGCAGGTATGGAGAGCTGTTGTCATCGTATTAGATAGATAAGAATGATTATATGTATTGTAGAAATGTCTCCTATCATGTTCCCTAATTTTTTATTATGTCCACATCCTGGTCCCCATCTTGGACATCATAACAAACGTGCACTTTTTTGTTTAATTTACACATTGGACCATAGGAAAAATGACACTACAGCTACAGAGGTGACCGTCTGATAGCCCAGCTCGACTATCCATCTCTACTGAAGACCCTTTCAGCATTTTGAGAGTTGGGTGGAGGACATCATCTCTGAAAATAGGGTCCCACAGCTGCACCCCATCAGTGTGAGCAGGACTCTTAAGACTCTTAGAAGAGTCAATGCTCTGAGACCATTGGGGGCACTGAGCCCCCTCTCTTCGTCACTGAGGATGATTTCATTTTTCAGGGTTTAGAGAGGGTGGTCCTTGTGGTGGACTGCAGGTATGGAGAGCTGTTATCATCGTATTAGATAGATAAGAATGATTATATGTATTGTAGAAATGTCTCCTATCATGTTCCCTAATTTTTTATTATGTCCACATCCTGGTCCCCATCTTGGACATCATAACAAACGTGCACTTTTTTGTTTAATTTACACATTGGACCATAGGAAAAATGACACTACAGCTACAGAGGTGACCGTCTGATAGCCCAGCTCGACTATCCATCTCTACTGAAGACCCTTTCAGCTTTTTGAGAGTTGGGTGGAGGACATCATCTCTGAAAATAGGGTCCCACAGCTTCACCCCATCAGTGTGAGCAGGACTCTTAGGACTCTTAGAAGAGTCAATGCTCTGGTACCATGGGGGGCGCTTGGCCCCCTCTCTTCGTCACTGAGGATGATTTCATTTTTCAGGGATTAGAGAGGGTGGTCCTTGTGGTGGACTGCAGGTATGTAGAGCTGTTGTCATCGTATTAGATAGATAAGAATGATTATATGTATTGTAGAAATGTCTCCTATCATGTTCCCTAATTTTTTATTATGTCCACATCCTGGTCCCCATCTTGGACATCATAACAAACGTGCACTTTTTTGTTTAATTTACACATTGGACCATAGGAAAAATGACACTACAGCTACAGAGGTGACCGTCTGATAGCCCAGCTCGACTATCCATCTCTACTGAAGACCCTTTCAGCTTTTTGAGAGTTGGGTGGAGGACATCATCTCTGAAAATAGGGTCCCACAGCTGCACCCCATCAGTGTGAGCAGGACTCTTAGGACTCTTAGAAGAGTTAATGCTCTGAGACCATGGGGGCGCTTAGCCCCCTCTCTTCGTAACTGAGGATGATTTCATTTTTCAGGGATTAGAGAGGGTGGTCCTTGTGGTGGACTGCAGGTATGGAGAGCTGTTGTCATCGTATTAGATAGATAAGAATGATTATATGTATTGTAGAAATGTCTCCTATCATGTTCCCTAATTTTTTATTATGTCCACATCCTGGTCCCCATCTTGGACATCATAACAAACGTGCACTTTTTTGTTTAATTTACACATTGGACCATAGGAAAAATGACACTACAGCTACAGAGGTGACCGTCTGATAGCCCAGCTCGACTATCCATCTCTACTGAAGACCCTTTCAGCTTTTTGAGAGTTGGGTGGAGGACATCATCTCTGAAAATAGGGTCCCACAGCTGCACCCCATCAGTGTGAGCAGGACTCTTAGGACTCTTAGAAGAGTCAATGCTCTGAGACCATGGGGGGTGCTTAGCCCCCTCTCTTCGTCACTGAGGATGATTTCATTTTTCAGGGATTAGAGAGGGTGGTCCTTGTGGTGGACTGCAGGTATGGAGAGCTGTTGTCATCGTATTAAATAGATAAGAATGATTATATGTATTGTAGAAATGTCTCCTATCATGTTCCCTAATTTTTTATTATGTCCACATCCTGGTCCCCATCTTGGACATCATAACAAACGTGCACTTTTTTGTTTAATTTACACATTGGACCATAGGAAAAATGACACTACAGCTACAGAGGTGACCGTCTGATAGCCCAGCTCGACTATCCATCTCTACTGAAGACCCTTTCAGCTTTTTGAGAGTTGGGTGGAGGACATCATCTCTGAAAATAGGGTCCCACAGCTGCACCCCATCAGTGTGAGCAGGACTCTTAGGACTCTTAGAAGAGTCAATGCTCTGAGACCATGGGGGGCGCTTAGCCCCCTCTCTTCGTCACTGAGGATGATTTCATTTTTCAGGGATTAGAGAGGGTGGTCCTTGTGGTGGACTGCAGGTATGGAGAGCTGTTGTCATCGTATTAAATAGATAAGAATGATTATATGTATTGTAGAAATGTCTCCTATCATGTTCCCTAATTTTTTATTATGTCCACATCCTGGTCCCCATCTTGGACATCATAACAAACGTGCACTTTTTTGTTTAATTTACACATTGGACCATAGGAAAAATGACACTACAGCTACAGAGGTGACCGTCTGATAGCCCAGCTCGACTATCCATCTCTACTGAAGACCCTTTCAGCTTTTTGAGAGTTGGGTGGAGAACATCATCTCTGAAAATAGGGTCCCACAGCTGCACCCCATCAGTGTGAGCAGGACTCTTAGGACTCTTAGAAGAGTCAATGCTCTGAGACCATGGGGGGCGCTTAGCCCCCTCTCCTCGTCACTGAGGATGATTTCACTTTTCAGGGAATAGAGAGGGTGGTCCTTGTGGTGGACTGCAGGTATGGAGAGCTGTTGTCATCGTATTAGATAGATAAGAATGATTATATGTATTGTAGAAATGTCTCCTATCATGTTCCCTATTTTTTTATTATGTCCACATCCTGGTTCCCATCTTGGAAATCATAACAAACGTGCACTTTTTTGTTTAATTTACAAATTGGACAATAGGAAAAATGACACTACAGCTACAGAGGTGACCGTCTGATAGCCCAGCTCGACTATCCATCTCTACTGAAGACCCTTTCAGCTTTTTGAGAGTTGGGTGGAGGACATCATCTCTGAAAATAGGGTCCCACAGCTGCACCCCATCAGTGTGAGCAGGACTCTTAGGACTCTTAGAAGAGTCAATGCTCTGGTACCATGGGGGGCGCTTGGCCCCCTCTCTTCGTCACTGAGGATGATTTCATTTTTCAGGGATTAGAGAGGGTGGTCCTTGTGGTGGACTGCAGGTATGGAGAGCTGTTGTCATCGTATTAGATAGATAAGAATGATTATATGTATTGTAGAAATGTCTCCTATCATGTTCCCTAATTTTTTATTATGTCCACATCCTGGTCCCCATCTTGGACATCATAACAAACGTGCACTTTTTTGTTTAATTTCCACATTGGACCATAGGAAAAATGACACTACAGCTACAGAGGTGACCGTCTGATAGCCCAGCTCGACTATCCATCTCTACTGAAGACCCTTTCAGCTTTTTGAGAGTTGGGTGGAGGACATCATCTCTGAAAATAGGGTCCCACAGCTGCACCCCATCAGTGTGAGCAGGACTCTTAGGACTCTTAGAAGAGTTAATGCTCTGAGACCATGGGGGCGCTTAGCCCCCTCTCTTCGTCACTGAGGATGATTTCATTTTTCAGGGATTAGAGAGGGTGGTCCTTGTGGTGGACTGCAGGTATGGAGAGCTGTTGTCATCGTATTAGATAGATAAGAATGATTATATGTATTGTAGAAATGTCTCCTATCATGTTCCCTAATTTTTTATTATGTCCACATCCTGGTCCCCATCTTGGACATCATAACAAACGTGCACTTTTTTGTTTAATTTACACATTGGACCATAGGAAAAATGACACTACAGCTACAGAGGTGACCGTCTGATAGCCCAGCTCGACTATCCATCTCTACTGAAGACCCTTTCAGCTTTTTGAGAGTTGGGTGGAGGACATCATCTCTGAAAATAGGGTCCCACAGCTGCACCCCATCAGTGTGAGCAGGACTCTTAGGACTCTTAGAAGAGTCAATGCTCTGAGACCATTGGGGGCACTTAGCCCCCTCTCTTCGTCACTGAGGATGATTTCATTTTTCAGGGATTAGAGAGGGTGGTCCTTGTGGTGGACTGCAGGTATGGAGAGCTGTTATCATCGTATTAGATAGATAAGAATGATTATATGTATTGTAGAAATGTCTCCTATCATGTTCCCTAATTTTTTATTATGTCCACATCCTGGTCCCCATCTTGGACATCATAACAAACGTGCACTTTTTTGTTTAATTTACACATTGGACCATAGGAAAAATGACACTACAGCTACAGAGGTGACCGTCTGATAGCCCAGCTCGACTATCCATCTCTACTGAAGACCCTTTCAGCTTTTTGAGAGTTGGGTGGAGGACATCATCTCTGAAAATAGGGTCCCACAGCTGCACCCCATCAGTGTGAGCAGGACTCTTAGGACTCTCAGAAGAGTTAATGCTCTGAGACCATGGGGGGCGCTTAGCCCCCTCTCTTCGTCACTGAGGATGATTTCATTTTTCAGGGATTAGAGAGGGTGGTCCTTGTGGTGGACTGCAGGTATGGAGAGCTGTTGTCATCGTATTAAATAGATAAGAATGATTATATGTATTGTAGAAATGTCTCCTATCATGTTCCCTAATTTTTTATTATGTCCACATCCTGGTCCCCATCTTGGACATCATAACAAACGTGCACTTTTTTGTTTAATTTACACATTGGACCATAGGAAAAATGACACTACAGCTACAGAGGTGACCGTCTGATAGCCCAGCTCGACTATCCATCTCTACTGAAGACCCTTTCAGCTTTTTGAGAGTTGGGTGGAGGACATCATCTCTGAAAATAGGGTCCCACAGCTGCACCCCATCAGTGTGAGCAGGACTCTTAGGACTCTTAGAAGAGTCAATGCTCTGAGACCATGGGGGGCGCTTAGCCCCCTCTCTTCGTCACTGAGGATGATTTCATTTTTCAGGGATTAGAGAGGGTGGTCCTTGTGGTGGACTGCAGGTATGGAGAGCTGTTGTCATCGTATTAAATAGATAAGAATGATTATATGTATTGAAGAAATGTCTCCTATCATGTTCCCTAATTTTTTATTATGTCCACATCCTGGTCCCCATCTTGGACATCATAACAAACGTGCACTTTTTTGTTTAATTTCCACATTGGACCATAGGAAAAATGACACTACAGCTACAGAGGTGACCGTCTGATAGCCCAGCTCGACTATCCATCTCTACTGAAGACCCTTTCAGCTTTTTGAGAGTTGGGTGGAGGACATCATCTCTGAAAATAGGGTCCCACAGCTGCACCCCATCAGTGTGAGCAGGACTCTTAGGACTCTTAGAAGAGTTAATGCTCTGAGACCATGGGGGCGCTTAGCCCCCTCTCTTCGTCACTGAGGATGATTTCATTTTTCAGGGATTAGAGAGGGTGGTCCTTGTGGTGGACTGCAGGTATGGAGAGCTGTTGTCATCGTATTAGATAGATAAGAATGATTATATGTATTGTAGAAATGTCTCCTATCATGTTCCCTAATTTTTTATTATGTCCACATCCTGGTCCCCATCTTGGACATCATAACAAACGTGCACTTTTTTGTTTAATTTACACATTGGACCATAGGAAAAATGACACTACAGCTACAGAGGTGACCGTCTGATAGCCCAGCTCGACTATCCATCTCTACTGAAGACCCTTTCAGCATTTTGAGAGTTGGGTGGAGGACATCATCTCTGAAAATAGGGTCCCACAGCTGCACCCCATCAGTGTGAGCAGGACTCTTAAGACTCTTAGAAGAGTCAATGCTCTGAGACCATTGGGGGCACTGAGCCCCCTCTCTTCGTCACTGAGGATGATTTCATTTTTCAGGGTTTAGAGAGGGTGGTCCTTGTGGTGGACTGCAGGTATGGAGAGCTGTTATCATCGTATTAGATAGATAAGAATGATTATATGTATTGTAGAAATGTCTCCTATCATGTTCCCTAATTTTTTATTATGTCCACATCCTGGTCCCCATCTTGGACATCATAACAAACGTGCACTTTTTTGTTTAATTTACACATTGGACCATAGGAAAAATGACACTACAGCTACAGAGGTGACCGTCTGATAGCCCAGCTCGACTATCCATCTCTACTGAAGACCCTTTCAGCTTTTTGAGAGTTGGGTGGAGGACATCATCTCTGAAAATAGGGTCCCACAGCTTCACCCCATCAGTGTGAGCAGGACTCTTAGGACTCTTAGAAGAGTCAATGCTCTGGTACCATGGGGGGCGCTTGGCCCCCTCTCTTCGTCACTGAGGATGATTTCATTTTTCAGGGATTAGAGAGGGTGGTCCTTGTGGTGGACTGCAGGTATGTAGAGCTGTTGTCATCGTATTAGATAGATAAGAATGATTATATGTATTGTAGAAATGTCTCCTATCATGTTCCCTAATTTTTTATTATGTCCACATCCTGGTCCCCATCTTGGACATCATAACAAACGTGCACTTTTTTGTTTAATTTACACATTGGACCATAGTAAAAATGACACCACAGCTACAGAGGTGACCGTCTGATAGCCCAGCTCGACTATCCATCTCTACTGAAGACCCTTTCAGCTTTTTGAGAGTTGGGTGGAGGACATCATCTCTGAAAATAGGGTCCCACAGCTGCACCCCATCAGTGTGAGCAGGACTCTTAGGACTCTTAGAAGAGTTAATGCTCTGAGACCATGGGGGCGCTTAGCCCCCTCTCTTCGTCACTGAGGATGATTTCATTTTTCAGGGATTAGAGAGGGTGGTCCTTGTGGTGGACTGCAGGTATGGAGAGCTGTTGTCATCGTATTAGATAGATAAGAATGATTATATGTATTGTAGAAATGTCTCCTATCATGTTCCCTAATTTTTTATTATGTCCACATCCTGGTCCCCATCTTGGACATCATAACAAACGTGCACTTTTTTGTTTAATTTACACATTGGACCATAGGAAAAATGACACTACAGCTACAGAGGTGACCGTCTGATAGCCCAGCTCGACTATCCATCTCTACTGAAGACCCTTTCAGCTTTTTGAGAGTTGGGTGGAGGACATCATCTCTGAAAATAGGGTCCCACAGCTGCACCCCATCAGTGTGAGCAGGACTCTTAGGACTCTTAGAAGAGTCAATGCTCTGAGACCATTGGGGGAACTTAGCCCCCTCTCTTCGTCACTGAGGATGATTTCATTTTTCAGGGATTAGAGAGGGTGGTCCTTGTGGTGGACTGCAGGTATGGAGAGCTGTTATCATCGTATTAGATAGATAAGAATGATTATATGTATTGTAGAAATGTCTCCTATCATGTTCCCTAATTTTTTATTATGTCCACATCCTGGTCCCCATCTTGGACATCATAACAAACGTGCACTTTTTTGTTTAATTTACACATTGGACCATAGGAAAAATGACACTACAGCTACAGAGGTGACCGTCTGATAGCCCAGCTCGACAATCCATCTCTACTGAAGACCCTTTCAGCTTTTTGAGAGTTGGGTGGAGGACATCATCTCTGAAAATAGGGTCCCACAGCTGCACCCCATCAGTGTGAGCAGGACTCTTAGGACTCTTAGAAGAGTCAATGCTCTGAGACCATGGGGGGCGCTTAGCCCCCTCGCTTCGTCACTGAGGATGATTTCATTTTTCAGGGATTAGAGAGGGTGGTCCTTGTGGTGGACTGCAGGTATGGAGAGCTGTTGTCATCGTATTAAATAGATAAGAATGATTATATGTATTGTAGAAATGTCTCCTATCATGTTCCCTAATTTTTTATTATGTCCACATCCTGGTCCCCATCTTGGACATCATAACAAACGTGCACTTTTTTGTTTAATTTACACATTGGACCATAGGAAAAATGACACTACAGCTACAGAGGTGACCGTCTGATAGCCCAGCTCGACTATCCATCTCTACTGAAGACCCTTTCAGCTTTTTGAGAGTTGGGTGGAGAACATCATCTCTGAAAATAGGGTCCCACAGCTGCACCCCATCAGTGTGAGCAGGACTCTTAGGACTCTTAGAAGAGTCAATGTTTTGAGACCATGGGGGGCGCTTAGCCCCCTCTCTTCGTCACTGAGGATGATTTCACTTTTCAGGGAATAGAGAGGGTGGTACTTGTGGTGGACTGCAGGTATGGAGAGCTGTTGTCATCGTATTAGATAGATAAGAATGATTATATGTATTGTAGAAATGTCTCCTATCATGTTCCCTATTTTTTTATTATGTCCACATCCTGGTCCCCATCTTGGAAATCATAACAAACGTGCACTTTTTTGTTTAATTTACACATTGGACCATAGGAAAAATGACACTACAGCTACAGAGGTGACCGTCTGGTAGCCCAGCTCGACTATCCATCTCTACTGAAGACCCTTTCAGCTTTTTGAGAGTTGGGTGGAGGACATCATCTCTGAAAATAGGGTCCCACAGCTGCACCCCATCAGTGTGAGCAGGACTCTTAGGACTCTTAGAAGAGTCAATGTTTTGAGACCATGGGGGGCGCTTAGCCCCCTCTCTTCGTCACTGAGGATGATTTCATTTTTCAGGGATTAGAGAGAGTGGTCCTTGTGGTGGACTGCAGGTATGGAGAGCTGTTGTGATCGTATTAGATAGATAAGAATGATTATATGTATTGTAGAAATGTCTCCTATCATGTTCCCTAATTTTTTATTATGTCCACATCCTGGTCCCCATCTTGGACATCATAACAAACGTGCACTTTTTTGTTTAATTTCCACATTGGACCATAGGAAAAATGACACTACAGCTACAGAGGTGACCGTCTGATAGCCCAGCTCGACTATCCATCTCTACTGAAGACCCTTTCAGCTTTTTGAGAGTTGGGTGGAGGACATCATCTCTGAAAATAGGGTCCCACAGCTGCACCCCATCAGTGTGAGCAGGACTCTTAGGACTCTTAGAAGAGTTAATGCTCTGAGACCATGGGGGCGCTTAGCCCCCTCTCTTCGTCACTGAGGATGATTTCATTTTTCAGGGATTAGAGAGGGTGGTCCTTGTGGTGGACTGCAGGTATGGAGAGCTGTTGTCATCGTATTAGATAGATAAGAATGATTATATGTATTGTAGAAATGTCTCCTATCATGTTCCCTAATTTTTTATTATGTCCACATCCTGGTCCCCATCTTGGACATCATAACAAACGTGCACTTTTTTGTTTAATTTACACATTGGACCATAGGAAAAATGACACTACAGCTACAGAGGTGACCGTCTGATAGCCCAGCTCGACTATCCATCTCTACTGAAGACCCTTTCAGCATTTTGAGAGTTGGGTGGAGGACATCATCTCTGAAAATAGGGTCCCACAGCTGCACCCCATCAGTGTGAGCAGGACTCTTAAGACTCTTAGAAGAGTCAATGCTCTGAGACCATTGGGGGCACTGAGCCCCCTCTCTTCGTCACTGAGGATGATTTCATTTTTCAGGGTTTAGAGAGGGTGGTCCTTGTGGTGGACTGCAGGTATGGAGAGCTGTTATCATCGTATTAGATAGATAAGAATGATTATATGTATTGTAGAAATGTCTCCTATCATGTTCCCTAATTTTTTATTATGTCCACATCCTGGTCCCCATCTTGGACATCATAACAAACGTGCACTTTTTTGTTTAATTTACACATTGGACCATAGGAAAAATGACACTACAGCTACAGAGGTGACCGTCTGATAGCCCAGCTCGACTATCCATCTCTACTGAAGACCCTTTCAGCTTTTTGAGAGTTGGGTGGAGGACATCATCTCTGAAAATAGGGTCCCACAGCTTCACCCCATCAGTGTGAGCAGGACTCTTAGGACTCTTAGAAGAGTCAATGCTCTGGTACCATGGGGGGCGCTTGGCCCCCTCTCTTCGTCACTGAGGATGATTTCATTTTTCAGGGATTAGAGAGGGTGGTCCTTGTGGTGGACTGCAGGTATGTAGAGCTGTTGTCATCGTATTAGATAGATAAGAATGATTATATGTATTGTAGAAATGTCTCCTATCATGTTCCCTAATTTTTTATTATGTCCACATCCTGGTCCCCATCTTGGACATCATAACAAACGTGCACTTTTTTGTTTAATTTACACATTGGACCATAGGAAAAATGACACTACAGCTACAGAGGTGACCGTCTGATAGCCCAGCTCGACTATCCATCTCTACTGAAGACCCTTTCAGCTTTTTGAGAGTTGGGTGGAGGACATCATCTCTGAAAATAGGGTCCCACAGCTGCACCCCATCAGTGTGAGCAGGACTCTTAGGACTCTTAGAAGAGTTAATGCTCTGAGACCATGGGGGCGCTTAGCCCCCTCTCTTCGTAACTGAGGATGATTTCATTTTTCAGGGATTAGAGAGGGTGGTCCTTGTGGTGGACTGCAGGTATGGAGAGCTGTTGTCATCGTATTAGATAGATAAGAATGATTATATGTATTGTAGAAATGTCTCCTATCATGTTCCCTAATTTTTTATTATGTCCACATCCTGGTCCCCATCTTGGACATCATAACAAACGTGCACTTTTTTGTTTAATTTACACATTGGACCATAGGAAAAATGACACTACAGCTACAGAGGTGACCGTCTGATAGCCCAGCTCGACTATCCATCTCTACTGAAGACCCTTTCAGCTTTTTGAGAGTTGGGTGGAGGACATCATCTCTGAAAATAGGGTCCCACAGCTGCACCCCATCAGTGTGAGCAGGACTCTTAGGACTCTTAGAAGAGTCAATGCTCTGAGACCATGGGGGGTGCTTAGCCCCCTCTCTTCGTCACTGAGGATGATTTCATTTTTCAGGGATTAGAGAGGGTGGTCCTTGTGGTGGACTGCAGGTATGGAGAGCTGTTGTCATCGTATTAAATAGATAAGAATGATTATATGTATTGTAGAAATGTCTCCTATCATGTTCCCTAATTTTTTATTATGTCCACATCCTGGTCCCCATCTTGGACATCATAACAAACGTGCACTTTTTTGTTTAATTTACACATTGGACCATAGGAAAAATGACACTACAGCTACAGAGGTGACCGTCTGATAGCCCAGCTCGACTATCCATCTCTACTGAAGACCCTTTCAGCTTTTTGAGAGTTGGGTGGAGGACATCATCTCTGAAAATAGGGTCCCACAGCTGCACCCCATCAGTGTGAGCAGGACTCTTAGGACTCTTAGAAGAGTCAATGCTCTGAGACCATGGGGGGCGCTTAGCCCCCTCTCTTCGTCACTGAGGATGATTTCATTTTTCAGGGATTAGAGAGGGTGGTCCTTGTGGTGGACTGCAGGTATGGAGAGCTGTTGTCATCGTATTAAATAGATAAGAATGATTATATGTATTGTAGAAATGTCTCCTATCATGTTCCCTAATTTTTTATTATGTCCACATCCTGGTCCCCATCTTGGACATCATAACAAACGTGCACTTTTTTGTTTAATTTACACATTGGACCATAGGAAAAATGACACTACAGCTACAGAGGTGACCGTCTGATAGCCCAGCTCGACTATCCATCTCTACTGAAGACCCTTTCAGCTTTTTGAGAGTTGGGTGGAGAACATCATCTCTGAAAATAGGGTCCCACAGCTGCACCCCATCAGTGTGAGCAGGACTCTTAGGACTCTTAGAAGAGTCAATGCTCTGAGACCATGGGGGGCGCTTAGCCCCCTCTCCTCGTCACTGAGGATGATTTCACTTTTCAGGGAATAGAGAGGGTGGTCCTTGTGGTGGACTGCAGGTATGGAGAGCTGTTGTCATCGTATTAGATAGATAAGAATGATTATATGTATTGTAGAAATGTCTCCTATCATGTTCCCTATTTTTTTATTATGTCCACATCCTGGTTCCCATCTTGGAAATCATAACAAACGTGCACTTTTTTGTTTAATTTACAAATTGGACAATAGGAAAAATGACACTACAGCTACAGAGGTGACCGTCTGATAGCCCAGCTCGACTATCCATCTCTACTGAAGACCCTTTCAGCTTTTTGAGAGTTGGGTGGAGGACATCATCTCTGAAAATAGGGTCCCACAGCTGCACCCCATCAGTGTGAGCAGGACTCTTAGGACTCTTAGAAGAGTCAATGCTCTGGTACCATGGGGGGCGCTTGGCCCCCTCTCTTCGTCACTGAGGATGATTTCATTTTTCAGGGATTAGAGAGGGTGGTCCTTGTGGTGGACTGCAGGTATGGAGAGCTGTTGTCATCGTATTAGATAGATAAGAATGATTATATGTATTGTAGAAATGTCTCCTATCATGTTCCCTAATTTTTTATTATGTCCACATCCTGGTCCCCATCTTGGACATCATAACAAACGTGCACTTTTTTGTTTAATTTCCACATTGGACCATAGGAAAAATGACACTACAGCTACAGAGGTGACCGTCTGATAGCCCAGCTCGACTATCCATCTCTACTGAAGACCCTTTCAGCTTTTTGAGAGTTGGGTGGAGGACATCATCTCTGAAAATAGGGTCCCACAGCTGCACCCCATCAGTGTGAGCAGGACTCTTAGGACTCTTAGAAGAGTTAATGCTCTGAGACCATGGGGGCGCTTAGCCCCCTCTCTTCGTCACTGAGGATGATTTCATTTTTCAGGGATTAGAGAGGGTGGTCCTTGTGGTGGACTGCAGGTATGGAGAGCTGTTGTCATCGTATTAGATAGATAAGAATGATTATATGTATTGTAGAAATGTCTCCTATCATGTTCCCTAATTTTTTATTATGTCCACATCCTGGTCCCCATCTTGGACATCATAACAAACGTGCACTTTTTTGTTTAATTTACACATTGGACCATAGGAAAAATGACACTACAGCTACAGAGGTGACCGTCTGATAGCCCAGCTCGACTATCCATCTCTACTGAAGACCCTTTCAGCATTTTGAGAGTTGGGTGGAGGACATCATCTCTGAAAATAGGGTCCCACAGCTGCACCCCATCAGTGTGAGCAGGACTCTTAAGACTCTTAGAAGAGTCAATGCTCTGAGACCATTGGGGGCACTGAGCCCCCTCTCTTCGTCACTGAGGATGATTTCATTTTTCAGGGTTTAGAGAGGGTGGTCCTTGTGGTGGACTGCAGGTATGGAGAGCTGTTATCATCGTATTAGATAGATAAGAATGATTATATGTATTGTAGAAATGTCTCCTATCATGTTCCCTAATTTTTTATTATGTCCACATCCTGGTCCCCATCTTGGACATCATAACAAACGTGCACTTTTTTGTTTAATTTACACATTGGACCATAGGAAAAATGACACTACAGCTACAGAGGTGACCGTCTGATAGCCCAGCTCGACTATCCATCTCTACTGAAGACCCTTTCAGCTTTTTGAGAGTTGGGTGGAGGACATCATCTCTGAAAATAGGGTCCCACAGCTGCACCCCATCAGTGTGAGCAGGACTCTTAGGACTCTTAGAAGAGTCAATGCTCTGAGACCATGGGGGGCGCTTAGCCCCCTCTCTTCGTCACTGAGGATGATTTCATTTTTCAGGGATTAGAGAGGGTGGTCCTTGTGGTGGACTGCAGGTATGGAGAGCTGTTGTCATCGTATTAAATAGATAAGAATGATTATATGTATTGTAGAAATGTCTCCTATCATGTTCCCTAATTTTTTATTATGTCCACATCCTGGTCCCCATCTTGGACATCAGAACAAACGTGCACTTTTTTGTTTAATTTACACATTGGACCATAGGAAAAATGACACTACAGCTACAGAGGTGACCGTCTGATAGCCCAGCTCGACTATCCATCTCTACTGAAGACCCTTTCAGCTTTTTGAGAGTTGGGTGGAGAACATCATCTCTGAAAATAGGGTCCCACAGCTGCACCCCATCAGTGTGAGCAGGACTCTTAGGACTCTTAGAAGAGTCAATGCTCTGAGACCATGGGGGGCGCTTAGCCCCCTCTCCTCGTCACTGAGGATGATTTCACTTTTCAGGGAATAGAGAGGGTGGTCCTTGTGGTGGACTGCAGGTATGGAGAGCTGTTGTCATCGTATTAGATAGATAAGAATGATTATATGTATTGTAGAAATGTCTCCTATCATGTTCCCTATTTTTTTATTATGTCCACATCCTGGTTCCCATCTTGGAAATCATAACAAACGTGCACTTTTTTGTTTAATTTACAAATTGGACAATAGGAAAAATGACACTACAGCTACAGAGGTGACCGTCTGATAGCCCAGCTCGACTATCCATCTCTACTGAAGACCCTTTCAGCTTTTTGAGAGTTGGGTGGAGGACATCATCTCTGAAAATAGGGTCCCACAGCTGCACCCCATCAGTGTGAGCAGGACTCTTAGGACTCTTAGAAGAGTCAATGCTCTGGTACCATGGGGGGCGCTTGGCCCCCTCTCTTCGTCACTGAGGATGATTTCATTTTTCAGGGATTAGAGAGGGTGGTCCTTGTGGTGGACTGCAGGTATGGAGAGCTGTTGTCATCGTATTAGATAGATAAGAATGATTATATGTATTGTAGAAATGTCTCCTATCATGTTCCCTAATTTTTTATTATGTCCACATCCTGGTCCCCATCTTGGACATCATAACAAACGTGCACTTTTTTGTTTAATTTCCACATTGGACCATAGGAAAAATGACACTACAGCTACAGAGGTGACCGTCTGATAGCCCAGCTCGACTATCCATCTCTACTGAAGACCCTTTCAGCTTTTTGAGAGTTGGGTGGAGGACATCATCTCTGAAAATAGGGTCCCACAGCTGCACCCCATCAGTGTGAGCAGGACTCTTAGGACTCTTAGAAGAGTTAATGCTCTGAGACCATGGGGGCGCTTAGCCCCCTCTCTTCGTCACTGAGGATGATTTCATTTTTCAGGGATTAGAGAGGGTGGTCCTTGTGGTGGACTGCAGGTATGGAGAGCTGTTGTCATCGTATTAGATAGATAAGAATGATTATATGTATTGTAGAAATGTCTCCTATCATGTTCCCTAATTTTTTATTATGTCCACATCCTGGTCCCCATCTTGGACATCATAACAAACGTGCACTTTTTTGTTTAATTTACACATTGGACCATAGGAAAAATGACACTACAGCTACAGAGGTGACCGTCTGATAGCCCAGCTCGACTATCCATCTCTACTGAAGACCCTTTCAGCATTTTGAGAGTTGGGTGGAGGACATCATCTCTGAAAATAGGGTCCCACAGCTGCACCCCATCAGTGTGAGCAGGACTCTTAAGACTCTTAGAAGAGTCAATGCTCTGGTACCATGGGGGGCGCTTGGCCCCCTCTCTTCGTCACTGAGGATGATTTCATTTTTCAGGGATTAGAGAGGGTGGTCCTTGTGGTGGACTGCAGGTATGTAGAGCTGTTGTCATCGTATTAGATAGATAAGAATGATTATATGTATTGTAGAAATGTCTCCTATCATGTTCCCTAATTTTTTATTATGTCCACATCCTGGTCCCCATCTTGGACATCATAACAAACGTGCACTTTTTTGTTTAATTTACACATTGGACCATAGGAAAAATGACACTACAGCTACAGAGGTGACCGTCTGATAGCCCAGCTCGACTATCTATCTCTACCGAAGACCCTTTCAGCTTTTTGAGAGTTGGGTGGAGGACATCATCTCTGAAAATAGGGTCCCAAAGCTTCACCCCATCAGTGTGAGCAGGACTCTTAGGACTCTTAGAAGAGTCAATGCTCTGGTACCATGGGGGGCGCTTGGCCCCCTCTCTTCGTCACTGAGGATGATTTCATTTTTCAGGGATTAGAGAGGGTGGTCCTTGTGGTGGACTGCAGGTATGTAGAGCTGTTGTCATCGTATTAGATAGATAAGAATGATTATATGTATTGTAGAAATGTCTCCTATCATGTTCCCTAATTTTTTATTATGTCCACATCCTGGTCCCCATCTTGGACATCATAACAAACGTGCACTTTTTTGTTTAATTTACACATTGGACCATAGTAAAAATGACACTACAGCTACAGAGGTGACCGTCTGATAGCCCAGCTCGACTATCCATCTCTACTGAAGACCCTTTCAGCTTTTTGAGAGTTGGGTGGAGGACATCATCTCTGAAAATAGGGTCCCACAGCTGCACCCCATCAGTGTGAGCAGGACTCTTAGGACTCTTAGAAGAGTTAATGCTCTGAGACCATGGGGGCGCTTAGCCCCCTCTCTTCGTCACTGAGGATGATTTCATTTTTCAGGGATTAGAGAGGGTGGTCCTTGTGGTGGACTGCAGGTATGGAGAGCTGTTGTCATCGTATTAGATAGATAAGAATGATTATATGTATTGTAGAAATGTCTCCTATCATGTTCCCTAATTTTTTATTATGTCCACATCCTGGTCCCCATCTTGGACATCATAACAAACGTGCACTTTTTTGTTTAATTTACACATTGGACCATAGGAAAAATGACACTACAGCTACAGAGGTGACCGTCTGATAGCCCAGCTCGACTATCCATCTCTACTGAAGACCCTTTCAGCTTTTTGAGAGTTGGGTGGAGGACATCATCTCTGAAAATAGGGTCCCACAGCTGCACCCCATCAGTGTGAGCAGGACTCTTAGGACTCTTAGAAGAGTCAATGCTCTGAGACCATTGGGGGAACTTAGCCCCCTCTCTTCGTCACTGAGGATGATTTCATTTTTCAGGGATTAGAGAGGGTGGTCCTTGTGGTGGACTGCAGGTATGGAGAGCTGTTGTCATCGTATTAAATAGATAAGAATGATTATATGTATTGTAGAAATGTCTCCTATCATGTTCCCTAATTTTTTATTATGTCCACATCCTGGTCCCCATCTTGGACATCATAACAAACGTGCACTTTTTTGTTTAATTTACACATTGGACCATAGGAAAAATGACACTACAGCTACAGAGGTGACCGTCTGATAGCCCAGCTCGACTATACATCTCTACTGAAGACCCTTTCAGCTTTTTGAGAGTTGGGTGGAGAACATCATCTCTGAAAATAGGGTCCCACAGCTGCACCCCATCAGTGTGAGCAGGACTCTTAGGACTCTTAGAAGAGTCAATGTTTTGAGACCATGGGGGGCGCTTAGCCCCCTCTCTTCGTCACTGAGGATGATTTCACTTTTCAGGGAATAGAGAGGGTGGTACTTGTGGTGGACTGCAGGTATGGAGAGCTGTTGTCATCGTTTTAGATAGATAAGAATGATTATATGTATTGTAGAAATGTCTCCTATCATGTTCCCTAATTTTTTATTATGTCCACATCCTGGTCCCCATCTTGGAAATCATAACAAACGTGCACTTTTTTGTTTAATTTACACATTGGACCATAGGAAAAATGACACTACAGCTACAGAGGTGACCGTCTGGTAGCCCAGCTCGACTATCCATCTCTACTGAAGACCCTTTCAGCTTTTTGAGAGTTGGGTGGAGGACATCATCTCTGAAAATAGGGTCCCACAGCTGCACCCCATCAGTGTGAGCAGGACTCTTAGGACTCTTAGAAGAGTCAATGTTTTGAGACCATGGGGGGCGCTTAGCCCCCTCTCTTCGTCACTGAGGATGATTTCATTTTTCAGGGATTAGAGAGAGTGGTCCTTGTGGTGGACTGCAGGTATGGAGAGCTGTTGTGATCGTATTAGATAGATAAGAATGATTATATGTATTATAGAAATGTCTCCTATCATGTTCCCTAATTTTTTATTATGTCCACATCCTGGTCCCCATCTTGGACATCATAACAAACGTGCACTTTTTTGTTTAATTTACACATTGGACCATAGGAAAAATGACACTACAGCTACAGAGGTGACCGTCTGATAGCCCAGCTCGACTATCCATCTCTACTGAAGACCCTTTCAGCTTTTTGAGAGTTGGGTGGAGGACATCATCTCTTAAAATAGGGTCCCACAGCTGCACCCCATCAGTGTAAGCAGGACTCTTAGGACTCTTAGAAGAGTCAATGCTCTAAAACCATGGGGGGCGCTTAGCCCCCTCTCTTCGTCCCTGAGGATGATTTCATTTTTCAGGGATTAGAGAGGGTGGTCCTTGTGGTGGACTGCAGGTATGGAGAGCTGTTGTCATCGTATTAGATAGATAAGAATGATTATATGTATTGTAGAAATGTCTCCTATCATGTTCCCTAATTTTTTATTATGTCCACATCCTGGTCCCCATCTTGGACATCATAACAAACGTGCACTTTTTTGTTTAATTTACACATTGGACCATAGGAAAAATGACACTACAGCTACAGAGGTGACCGTCTGATAGCCCAGCTCGACTATCCATCTCTACTGAAGACCCTTTCAGCTTTTTGAGAGTTGGGTGGAGGACATCATCTCTGAAAATAGGGTCCCACAGCTGCACCCCATCAGTGTGAGCAGGACTCTTAGGACTCTTAGAAGAGTCAATGCTCTGAGACCATTGGGGGCACTTAGCCCCCTCTTTTCGTCACTGAGGATGATTTCATTTTTCAGGGATTAGAGAGGGTGGTCCTTGTGGTGGACTGCAGGTATGGAGAGCTGTTATCATCGTATTAGATAGATAAGAATGATTATATGTATTGTAGAAATGTCTCCTATCATGTTCCCTAATTTTTTATTATGTCCACATCCTGGTCCCCATCTTGGACATCATAACAAACGTGCACTTTTTTGTTTAATTTCCACATTGGACCATAGGAAAAATGACACTACAGCTACAGAGGTGACCGTCTGATAGCCCAGCTCGACTATCCATCTCTACTGAAGACCCTTTCAGCTTTTTGAGAGTTGGGTGGAGGACATCATCTCTGAAAATAGGGTCCCACAGCTGCACCCCATCAGTGTGAGCAGGACTCTTAGGACTCTTAGAAGAGTTAATGCTCTGAGACCATGGGGGCGCTTAGCCCCCTCTCTTCGTCACTGAGGATGATTTCATTTTTCAGGGATTAGAGAGGGTGGTCCTTGTGGTGGACTGCAGGTATGGAGAGCTGTTGTCATCGTATTAGATAGATAAGAATGATTATATGTATTGTAGAAATGTCTCCTATCATGTTCCCTAATTTTTTATTATGTCCACATCCTGGTCCCCATCTTGGACATCATAACAAACGTGCACTTTTTTGTTTAATTTACACATTGGACCATAGGAAAAATGACACTACAGCTACAGAGGTGACCGTCTGATAGCCCAGCTCGACTATCCATCTCTACTGAAGACCCTTTCAGCTTTTTGAGAGTTGGGTGGAGGACATCATCTCTGAAAATAGGGTCCCACAGCTGCACCCCATCAGTGTGAGCAGGACTCTTAGGACTCTTAGAAGAGTCAATGCTCTGAGACCATTGGGGGCACTTAGCCCCCTCTCTTCGTCACTGAGGATGATTTCATTTTTCAGGGATTAGAGAGGGTGGTCCTTGTGGTGGACTGCAGGTATGGAGAGCTGTCATCATCGTATTAGATAGATAAGAATGATTATATGTATTGTAGAAATGTCTCCTATCATGTTCCCTAATTTTTTATTATGTCCACATCCTGGTCCCCATCTTGGACATCATAACAAACGTGCACTTTTTTGTTTAATTTACACATTGGACCATAGGAAAAATGACACTACAGCTACAGAGGTGACCGTCTGATAGCCCAGCTCGACAATCCATCTCTACTGAAGACCCTTTCAGCTTTTTGAGAGTTGGGTGGAGGACATCATCTCTGAAAATAGGGTCCCACAGCTGCACCCCATCAGTGTGAGCAGGACTCTTAGGACTCTTAGAAGAGTCAATGCTCTGAGACCATGGGGGGCGCTTAGCCCCCTCTCTTCGTCACTGAGGATGATTTCATTTTTCAGGGATTAGAGAGGGTGGTCCTTGTGGTGGACTGCAGGTATGGAGAGCTGTTGTCATCGTATTAAATAGATAAGAATGATTATATGTATTGTAGAAATGTCTCCTATCATGTTCCCTAATTTTTTATTATGTCCACATCCTGGTCCCCATCTTGGACATCATAACAAACGTGCACTTTTTTGTTTAATTTACACATTGGACCATAGGAAAAATGACACTACAGCTACAGAGGTGACCGTCTGATAGCCCAGCTCGACTATCCATCTCTACTGAAGACCCTTTCAGCTTTTTGAGAGTTGGGTGGAGGACATCATCTCTGAAAATAGGGTCCCACAGCTGCACCCCATCAGTGTGAGCAGGACTCTTAGGACTCTTAGAAGAGTCAATGTTTTGAGACCATGGGGGGCGCTTAGCCCCCTCTCTTCGTCACTGAGGATGATTTCATTTTTCAGGGATTAGAGAGAGTGGTCCTTGTGGTGGACTGCAGGTATGGAGAGCTGTTGTGATCGTATTAGATAGATAAGAATGATTATATGTATTGTAGAAATGTCTCCTATCATGTTCCCTAATTTTTTATTATGTCCACATCCTGGTCCCCATCTTGGACATCATAACAAACGTGCACTTTTTTGTTTAATTTACACATTGGACCATAGGAAAAATGACACTACAGCTACAGAGGTGACCGTCTGATAGCCCAGCTCGACTATCCATCTCTACTGAAGACCCTTTCAGCTTTTTGAGAGTTGGGTGGAGAACATCATCTCTGAAAATAGGGTCCCACAGCTGCACCCCATCAGTGTGAGCAGGACTCTTAGGACTCTTAGAAGAGTCAATGTTTTGAGACCATGGGGGGCGCTTAGCCCCCTCTCTTCGTCACTGAGGATGATTTCACTTTTCTGGGAATAGAGAGGGTGGTACTTGTGGTGGACTGCAGGTATGGAGAGCTGTTGTCATCGTATTAGATAGATAAGAATGATTATATGTATTGTAGAAATGTCTCCTATCATGTTCCCTATTTTTTTATTATGTCCACATCCTGGTCCCCATCTTGGAAATCATAACAAACGTGCACTTTTTTGTTTAATTTACACATTGGACCATAGGAAAAATGACACTACAGCTACAGAGGTGACCGTCTGGTAGCCCAGCTCGACTATCCATCTCTACTGAAGACCCTTTCAGCTTTTTGAGAGTTGGGTGGAGGACATCATCTCTGAAAATAGGGTCCCACAGCTGCACCCCATCAGTGTGAGCAGGACTCTTAGGACTCTTAGAAGAGTCAATGCTCTGAGACCATTGGGGGCACTTAGCCCCCTCTCTTCGTCACTGAGGATGATTTCATTTTTCAGGGATTAGAGAGGGTGGTCCTTGTGGTGGACTGCAGGTATGGAGAGCTGTTATCATCGTATTAGATAGATAAGAATGATTATATGTATTGTAGAAATGTCTCCTATCATGTTCCCTAATTTTTTATTATGTCCACATCCTGGTCCCCATCTTGGACATCATAACAAACGTGCACTTTTTTGTTTAATTTACACATTGGACCATAGGAAAAATGACACTACAGCTACAGAGGTGACCGTCTGATAGCCCAGCTCGACAATCCATCTCTACTGAAGACCCTTTCAGCTTTTTGAGAGTTGGGTGGAGGACATCATCTCTGAAAATAGGGTCCCACAGCTGCACCCCATCAGTGTGAGCAGGACTCTTAGGACTCTTAGAAGAGTCAATGCTCTGAGACCATGGGGGGCGCTTAGCCCCCTCTCTTCGTCACTGAGGATGATTTCATTTTTCAGGGATTAGAGAGGGTGGTCCTTGTGGTGGACTGCAGGTATGGAGAGCTGTTGTCATCGTATTAAATAGATAAGAATGATTATATGTATTGTAGAAATGTCTCCTATCATGTTCCCTAATTTTTTATTATGTCCACATCCTGGTCCCCATCTTGGACATCATAACAAACGTGCACTTTTTTGTTTAATTTCCACATTGGACCATAGGAAAAATGACACTACAGCTACAGAGGTGACCGTCTGATAGCCCAGCTCGACTATCCATCTCTACTGAAGACCCTTTCAGCTTTTTGAGAGTTGGGTGGAGGACATCATCTCTGAAAATAGGGTCCCACAGCTGCACCCCATCAGTGTGAGCAGGACTCTTAGGACTCTTAGAAGAGTTAATGCTCTGAGACCATGGGGGCGCTTAGCCCCCTCTCTTCGTCACTGAGGATGATTTCATTTTTCAGGGATTAGAGAGGGTGGTCCTTGTGGTGGACTGCAGGTATGGAGAGCTGTTGTCATCGTATTAGATAGATAAGAATGATTATATGTATTGTAGAAATGTCTCCTATCATGTTCCCTAATTTTTTATTATGTCCACATCCTGGTCCCCATCTTGGACATCATAACAAACGTGCACTTTTTTGTTTAATTTACACATTGGACCATAGGAAAAATGACACTACAGCTACAGAGGTGACCGTCTGATAGCCCAGCTCGACTATCCATCTCTACTGAAGACCCTTTCAGCTTTTTGAGAGTTGGGTGGAGGACATCATCTCTGAAAATAGGGTCCCACAGCTGCACCCCATCAGTGTGAGCAGGACTCTTAGGACTCTTAGAAGAGTCAATGCTCTGAGACCATTGGGGGCACTTAGCCCCCTCTCTTCGTCACTGAGGATGATTTCATTTTTCAGGGATTAGAGAGGGTGGTCCTTGTGGTGGACTGCAGGTATGGAGAGCTGTTATCATCGTATTAGATAGATAAGAATGATTATATGTATTGTAGAAATGTCTCCTATCATGTTCCCTAATTTTTTATTATGTCCACATCCTGGTCCCCATCTTGGACATCATAACAAACGTGCACTTTTTTGTTTAATTTACACATTGGACCATAGGAAAAATGACACTACAGCTACAGAGGTGACCGTCTGATAGCCCAGCTCGACAATCCATCTCTACTGAAGACCCTTTCAGCTTTTTGAGAATTGGGTGGAGGACATCATCTCTGAAAATAGGGTCCCACAGCTGCACCCCATCAGTGTGAGCAGGACTCTTAGGACTCTTAGAAGAGTCAATGCTCTGAGACCATGGGGGGCGCTTAGCCCCCTCTCTTCGTCACTGAGGATGATTTCATTTTTCAGGGATTAGAGAGGGTGGTCCTTGTGGTGGACTGCAGGTATGGAGAGCTGTTGTCATCGTATTAAATAGATAAGAATGATTATATGTATTGTAGAAATGTCTCCTATCATGTTCCCTAATTTTTTATTATGTCCACATCCTGGTCCCCATCTTGGACATCATAACAAACGTGCACTTTTTTGTTTAATTTACACATTGGACCATAGGAAAAATGACACTACAGCTACAGAGGTGACCGTCTGATAGCCCAGCTCGACTATCCATCTCTACTGAAGACCCTTTCAGCTTTTTGAGAGTTGGGTGGAGGACATCATCTCTGAAAATAGGGTCCCACAGCTGCACCCCATCAGTGTGAGCAGGACTCTTAGGACTCTTAGAAGAGTCAATGTTTTGAGACCATGGGGGGCGCTTAGCCCCCTCTCTTCGTCACTGAGGATGATTTCATTTTTCAGGGATTAGAGAGAGTGGTCCTTGTGGTGGACTGCAGGTATGGAGAGCTGTTGTGATCGTATTAGATAGATAAGAATGATTATATGTATTGTAGAAATGTCTCCTATCATGTTCCCTAATTTTTTATTATGTCCACATCCTGGTCCCCATCTTGGACATCATAACAAACGTGCACTTTTTTGTTTAATTTACACATTGGACCATAGGAAAAATGACACTACAGCTACAGAGGTGACCGTCTGATAGCCCAGCTCGACTATCCATCTCTACTGAAGACCCTTTCAGCTTTTTGAGAGTTGGGTGGAGAACATCATCTCTGAAAATAGGGTCCCACAGCTGCACCCCATCAGTGTGAGCAGGACTCTTAGGACTCTTAGAAGAGTCAATGTTTTGAGACCATGGGGGGCGCTTAGCCCCCTCTCTTCGTCACTGAGGATGATTTCACTTTTCTGGGAATAGAGAGGGTGGTACTTGTGGTGGACTGCAGGTATGGAGAGCTGTTGTCATCGTATTAGATAGATAAGAATGATTATATGTATTGTAGAAATGTCTCCTATCATGTTCCCTATTTTTTTATTATGTCCACATCCTGGTCCCCATCTTGGAAATCATAACAAACGTGCACTTTTTTGTTTAATTTACACATTGGACCATAGGAAAAATGACACTACAGCTACAGAGGTGACCGTCTGGTAGCCCAGCTCGACTATCCATCTCTACTGAAGACCCTTTCAGCTTTTTGAGAGTTGGGTGGAGGACATCATCTCTGAAAATAGGGTCCCACAGCTGCACCCCATCAGTGTGAGCAGGACTCTTAGGACTCTTAGAAGAGTCAATGCTCTGAGACCATTGGGGGCACTTAGCCCCCTCTCTTCGTCACTGAGGATGATTTCATTTTTCAGGGATTAGAGAGGGTGGTCCTTGTGGTGGACTGCAGGTATGGAGAGCTGTTATCATCGTATTAGATAGATAAGAATGATTGTATGTATTGTAGAAATGTCTCCTATCATGTTCCCTAATTTTTTATTATGTCCACATCCTGGTCCCCATCTTGGACATCATAACAAACGTGCACTTTTTTGTTTAATTTACACATTGGACCATAGGAAAAATGACACTACAGCTACAGAGGTGACCGTCTGATAGCCCAGCTCGACAATCCATCTCTACTGAAGACCCTTTCAGCTTTTTGAGAGTTGGGTGGAGGACATCATCTCTGAAAATAGGGTCCCACAGCTGCACCCCATCAGTGTGAGCAGGACTCTTAGGACTCTTAGAAGAGTCAATGCTCTGAGACCATGGGGGGCGCTTAGCCCCCTCTCTTCGTCACTGAGGATGATTTCATTTTTCAGGGATTAGAGAGGGTGGTCCTTGTGGTGGACTGCAGGTATGGAGAGCTGTTGTCATCGTATTAAATAGATAAGAATGATTATATGTATTGTAGAAATGTCTCCTATCATGTTCCCTAATTTTTTATTATGTCCACATCCTGGTCCCCATCTTGGACATCATAACAAACGTGCACTTTTTTGTTTAATTTACACATTGGACCATAGGAAAAATGACACTACAGCTACAGAGGTGACCGTCTGATAGCCCAGCTCGACTATCCATCTCTACTGAAGACCCTTTCAGCTTTTTGAGAGTTGGGTGGAGGACATCATCTCTGAAAATAGGGTCCCACAGCTGCACCCCATCAGTGTGAGCAGGACTCTTAGGACTCTTAGAAGAGTCAATGTTTTGAGACCATGGGGGGCGCTTAGCCCCCTCTCTTCGTCACTGAGGATGATTTCACTTTTCTGGGAATAGAGAGGGTGGTACTTGTGGTAGACTGCAGGTATGGAGAGCTGTTGTCATCGTATTAGATAGATAAGAATGATTATATGTATTGTAGAAATGTCTCCTATCATGTTCCCTATTTTTTTATTATGTCCACATCCTGGTCCCCATCTTGGAAATCATAACAAACGTGCACTTTTTTGTTTAATTTACACATTGGACCATAGGAAAAATGACACTACAGCTACAGAGGTGACCGTCTGGTAGCCCAGCTCGACTATCCATCTCTACTGAAGACCCTTTCAGCTTTTTGAGAGTTGGGTGGAGGACATCATCTCTGAAAATAGGGTCCCACAGCTGCACCCCATCAGTGTGAGCAGGACTCTTAGGACTCTTAGAAGAGTCAATGTTTTGAGACCATGGGGGGCGCTTAGCCCCCTCTCTTCGTCACTGAGGATGATTTCATTTTTCAGGGATTAGAGAGAGTGGTCCTTGTGGTGGACTGCAGGTATGGAGAGCTGTTGTGATCGTATTAGATAGATAAGAATGATTATATGTATTGTAGAAATGTCTCCTATCATGTTCCCTAATTTTTTATTATGTCCACATCCTGGTCCCCATCTTGGACATCATAACAAACGTGCACTTTTTTGTTTAATTTACACATTGGACCATAGGAAAAATGACACTACAGCTACAGAGGTGACCGTCTGATAGCCCAGCTCGACTATCCATCTCTACTGAAGACCCTTTCAGCTTTTTGAGAGTTGGGTGGAGGACATCATCTCTTAAAATAGGGTCCCACAGCTGCACCCCATCAGTGTAAGCAGGACTCTTAGGACTCTTAGAAGAGTCAATGCTCTAAAACCATGGGGGGCGCTTAGCCCCCTCTCTTCGTCCCTGAGGATGATTTCATTTTTCAGGGATTAGAGAGGGTGGTCCTTGTGGTGGACTGCAGGTATGGAGAGCTGTTGTCATCGTATTAGATAGATAAGAATGATTATATGTATTGTAGAAATGTCTCCTATCATGTTCCCTAATTTTTTATTATGTCCACATCCTGGTCCCCATCTTGGACATCATAACAAACGTGCACTTTTTTGTTTAATTTACACATTGGACCATAGGAAAAATGACACTACAGCTACAGAGGTGACCGTCTGATAGCCCAGCTCGACTATCCATCTCTACTGAAGACCCTTTCAGCTTTTTGAGAGTTGGGTGGAGGACATCATCTCTGAAAATAGGGTCCCACAGCTGCACCCCATCAGTGTGAGCAGGACTCTTAGGACTCTTAGAAGAGTCAATGCTCTGAGACCATTGGGGGCACTTAGCCCCCTCTCTTCGTCACTGAGGATGATTTCATTTTTCAGGGATTAGAGAGGGTGGTCCTTGTGGTGGACTGCAGGTATGGAGAGCTGTTATCATCGTATTAGATAGATAAGAATGATTATATGTATTGTAGAAATGTCTCCTATCATGTTCCCTAATTTTTTATTATGTCCACATCCTGGTCCCCATCTTGGACATCATAACAAACGTGCACTTTTTTGTTTAATTTACACATTGGACCATAGGAAAAATGACACTACAGCTACAGAGGTGACCGTCTGATAGCCCAGCTCGACAATCCATCTCTACTGAAGACCCTTTCAGCTTTTTGAGAGTTGGGTGGAGGACATCATCTCTGAAAATAGGGTCCCACAGCTGCACCCCATCAGTGTGAGCAGGACTCTTAGGACTCTTAGAAGAGTCAATGCTCTGAGACCATGGGGGGCGCTTAGCCCCCTCTCTTCGTCACTGAGGATGATTTCATTTTTCAGGGATTAGAGAGGGTGGTCCTTGTGGTGGACTGCAGGTATGGAGAGCTGTTGTCATCGTATTAAATAGATGAGAATGATTATATGTATTGTAGAAATGTCTCCTATCATGTTCCCTAATTTTTTATTATGTCCACATCCTGGTCCCCATCTTGGACATCATAACAAACGTGCACTTTTTTGTTTAATTTACACATTGGACCATAGGAAAAATGACACTACAGCTACAGAGGTGACCGTCTGATAGCCCAGCTCGACTATCCATCTCTACTGAAGACCCTTTCAGCTTTTTGAGAGTTGGGTGGAGGACATCATCTCTGAAAATAGGGTCCCACAGCTGCACCCCATCAGTGTGAGCAGGACTCTTAGGACTCTTAGAAGAGTTAATGCTCTGAGACCATGGGGGCGCTTAGCCCCCTCTCTTCGTCACTGAGGATGATTTCATTTTTCAGGGATTAGAGAGGGTGGTCCTTGTGGTGGACTGCAGGTATGGAGAGCTGTTGTCATCGTATTAGATAGATAAGAATGATTATATGTATTGTAGAAATGTCTCCTATCATGTTCCCTAATTTTTTATTATGTCCACATCCTGGTCCCCATCTTGGACATCATAACAAACGTGCACTTTTTTGTTTAAGTTACACATTGGACCATAGGAAAAATGACACTACAGCTACAGAGGTGACCGTCTGATAGCCCAGCTCGACTATCCATCTCTACTGAAGACCCTTTCAGCTTTTTGAGAGTTGGGTGGAGGACATCATCTCTGAAAATAGGGTCCCACAGCTGCACCCCATCAGTGTGAGCAGGACTCTTAGGACTCTTAGAAGAGTCAATGCTCTGAGACCATTGGGGGCACTTAGCCCCCTCTCTTCGTCACTGAGGATGATTTCATTTTTCAGGGATTAGAGAGGGTGGTCCTTGTGGTGGACTGCAGGTATGGAGAGCTGTTGTGATCGTATTAGATAGATAAGAATGATTATATGTATTGTAGAAATGTCTCCTATCATGTTCCCTAATTTTTTATTATGTCCACATCCTGGTCCCCATCTTGGACATCATAACAAACGTGCACTTTTTTGTTTAATTTACACATTGGACCATAGGAAAAATGACACTACAGCTACAGAGGTGACCGTCTGATAGCCCAGCTCGACAATCCATCTCTACTGAAGACCCTTTCAGCTTTTTGAGAGTTGGGTGGAGGACATCATCTCTGAAAATAGGGTCCCACAGCTGCACCCCATCAGTGTGAGCAGGACTCTTAGGACTCTTAGAAGAGTCAATGCTCTGAGACCATGGGGGGCGCTTAGCCCCCTCTCTTCGTCACTGAGGATGATTTCATTTTTCAGGGATTAGAGAGGGTGGTCCTTGTGGTGGACTGCAGGTATGGAGAGCTGTTGTCATCGTATTAAATAGATAAGAATGATTATATGTATTGTAGAAATGTCTCCTATCATGTTCCCTAATTTTTTATTATGTCCACATCCTGGTCCCCATCTTGGACATCATAACAAACGTGCACTTTTTTGTTTAATTTACACATTGGACCATAGGAAAAATGACACTACAGCTACAGAGGTGACCGTCTGATAGCCCAGCTCGACTATCCATCTCTACTGAAGACCCTTTCAGCTTTTTGAGAGTTGGGTGGAGAACATCATCTCTGAAAATAGGGTCCCACAGCTGCACCCCATCAGTGTGAGCAGGACTCTTAGGACTCTTAGAAGAGTCAATGTTTTGAGACCATGGGGGGCGCTTAGCCCCCTCTCTTCGTCACTGAGGATGATTTCACTTTTCTGGGAATAGAGAGGGTGGTACTTGTGGTGGACTGCAGGTATGGAGAGCTGTTGTCATCGTATTAGATAGATAAGAATGATTATATGTATTGTAGAAATGTCTCCTATCATGTTCCCTATTTTTTTATTATGTCCACATCCTTGTCCCCATCTTGGAAATCATAACAAACGTGCACTTTTTTGTTTAATTTACACATTGGACCATAGGAAAAATGACACTACAGCTACAGAGGTGACCGTCTGGTAGCCCAGCTCGACTATCCATCTCTACTGAAGACCCTTTCAGCTTTTTGAGAGTTGGGTGGAGGACATCATCTCTGAAAATAGGGTCCCACAGCTGCACCCCATCAGTGTGAGCAGGACTCTTAGGACTCTTAGAAGAGTCAATGTTTTGAGACCATGGGGGGCGCTTAGCCCCCTCTCTTCGTCACTGAGGATGATTTCATTTTTCAGGGATTAGAGAGAGTGGTCCTTGTGGTGGACTGCAGGTATGGAGAGCTGTTGTGATCGTATTAGATAGATAAGAATGATTATATGTATTGTAGAAATGTCTCCTATCATGTTCCCTAATTTTTTATTATGTCCACATCCTGGTCCCCATCTTGGACATCATAACAAACGTGCACTTTTTTGTTTAATTTACACATTGGACCATAGGAAAAATGACACTACAGCTACAGAGGTGACCGTCTGATAGCCCAGCTCGACTATCCATCTCTACTGAAGACCCTTTCAGCTTTTTGAGAGTTGGGTGGAGGACATCATCTCTTAAAATAGGGTCCCACAGCTGCACCCCATCAGTGTAAGCAGGACTCTTAGGACTCTTAGAAGAGTCAATGCTCTAAAACCATGGGGGGCGCTTAGCCCCCTCTCTTCGTCCCTGAGGATGATTTCATTTTTCAGGGATTAGAGAGGGTGGTCCTTGTGGTGGACTGCAGGTATGGAGAGCTGTTGTCATCGTATTAGATAGATAAGAATGATTATATGTATTGTAGAAATGTCTCCTATCATGTTCCCTAATTTTTTATTATGTCCACATCCTGGTCCCCATCTTGGACATCATAACAAACGTGCACTTTTTTGTTTAATTTACACATTGGACCATAGGAAAAATGACACTACAGCTACAGAGGTGACCGTCTGATAGCCCAGCTCGACTATCCATCTCTACTGAAGACCCTTTCAGCTTTTTGAGAGTTGGGTGGAGGACATCATCTCTGAAAATAGGGTCCCACAGCTGCACCCCATCAGTGTGAGCAGGACTCTTAGGACTCTTAGAAGAGTCAATGCTCTGAGACCATTGGGGGCACTTAGCCCCCTCTCTTCGTCACTGAGGATGATTTCATTTTTCAGGGATTAGAGAGGGTGGTCCTTGTGGTGGACTGCAGGTATGGAGAGCTGTTATCATCGTATTAGATAGATAAGAATGATTATATGTATTGTAGAAATGTCTCCTATCATGTTCCCTAATTTTTTATTATGTCCACATCCTGGTCCCCATCTTGGACATCATAACAAACGTGCACTTTTTTGTTTAATTTACACATTGGACCATAGGAAAAATGACACTACAGCTACAGAGGTGACCGTCTGATAGCCCAGCTCGACAATCCATCTCTACTGAAGACCCTTTCAGCTTTTTGAGAGTTGGGTGGAGGACATCATCTCTGAAAATAGGGTCCCACAGCTGCACCCCATCAGTGTGAGCAGGACTCTTAGGACTCTTAGAAGAGTCAATGCTCTGAGACCATGGGGGGCGCTTAGCCCCCTCTCTTCGTCACTGAGGATGATTTCATTTTTCAGGGATTAGAGAGGGTGGTCCTTGTGGTGGACTGCAGGTATGGAGAGCTGTTGTCATCGTATTAAATAGATAAGAATGATTATATGTATTGTAGAAATGTCTCCTATCATGTTCCCTAATTTTTTATTATGTCCACATCCTGGTCCCCATCTTGGACATCATAACAAACGTGCACTTTTTTGTTTAATTTACACATTGGACCATAGGAAAAATGACACTACAGCTACAGAGGTGACCGTCTGATAGCCCAGCTCGACTATCCATCTCTACTGAAGACCCTTTCAGCTTTTTGAGAGTTGGGTGGAGGACATCATCTCTGAAAATAGGGTCCCACAGCTGCACCCCATCAGTGTGAGCAGGACTCTTAGGACTCTTAGAAGAGTTAATGCTCTGAGACCATGGGGGCGCTTAGCCCCCTCTCTTCGTCACTGAGGATGATTTCATCTTTCAGGGATTAGAGAGGGTGGTCCTTGTGGTGGACTGCAGGTATGGAGAGCTGTTGTCATCGTATTAGATAGATAAGAATGATTATATGTATTGTAGAAATGTCTCCTATCATGTTCCCTAATTTTTTATTATGTCCACATCCTGGTCCCCGTCTTGGACATCATAACAAACGTGCACTTTTTTGTTTAATTTACACATTGGACCATAGGAAAAATGACACTACAGCTACAGAGGTGACCGTCTGATAGCCCAGCTCGACTATCCATCTCTACTGAAGACCCTTTCAGCTTTTTGAGAGTTGGGTGGAGGACATCATCTCTGAAAATAGGGTCCCACAGCTGCACCCCATCAGTGTGAGCAGGACTCTTAGGACTCTTAGAAGAGTCAATGCTCTGAGACCATTGGGGGCACTTAGCCCCCTCTCTTCGTCACTGAGGATGATTTCATTTTTCAGGGATTAGAGAGGGTGGTCCTTGTGGTGGACTGCAGGTATGGAGAGCTGTTATCATCGTATTAGATAGATAAGAATGATTATATGTATTGTAGAAATGTCTCCTATCATGTTCCCTAATTTTTTATTATGTCCACATCCTGGTCCCCATCTTGGACATCATAACAAACGTGCACTTTTTTGTTTAATTTACACATTGGACCATAGGAAAAATGACACTACAGCTACAGAGGTGACCGTCTGATAGCCCAGCTCGACAATCCATCTCTACTGAAGACCCTTTCAGCTTTTTGAGAGTTGGGTGGAGGACATCATCTCTGAAAATAGGGTCCCACAGCTGCACCCCATCAGTGTGAGCAGGACTCTTAGGACTCTTAGAAGAGTCAATGCTCTGAGACCATGGGGGGCGCTTAGCCCCCTCTCTTCGTCACTGAGGATGATTTCATTTTTCAGGGATTAGAGAGGGTGGTCCTTGTGGTGGACTGCAGGTATGGAGAGCTGTTGTCATCGTATTAAATAGATAAGAATGATTATATGTATTGTAGAAATGTCTCCTATCATGTTCCCTAATTTTTTATTATGTCCACATCCTGGTCCCCATCTTGGACATCATAACAAACGTGCACTTTTTTGTTTAATTTACACATTGGACCATAGGAAAAATGACACTACAGCTACAGAGGTGACCGTCTGATAGCCCAGCTCGACTATCCATCTCTACTGAAGACCCTTTCAGCTTTTTGAGAGTTGGGTGGAGAACATCATCTCTGAAAATAGGGTCCCACAGCTGCACCCCATCAGTGTGAGCAGGACTCTTAAGACTCTTAGAAGAGTCAATGCTCTGAGACCATTGGGGGCACTGAGCCCCCTCTCTTCGTCACTGAGGATGATTTCATTTTTCAGGGTTTAGAGAGGGTGGTCCTTGTGGTGGACTGCAGGTATGGAGAGCTGTTATCATCGTATTAGATAGATAAGAATGATTATATGTATTGTAGAAATGTCTCCTATCATGTTCCCTAATTTTTTATTATGTCCACATCCTGGTCCCCATCTTGGACATCATAACAAACGTGCACTTTTTTGTTTAATTTACACATTGGACCATAGGAAAAATGACACTACAGCTACAGAGGTGACCGTCTGATAGCCCAGCTCGACTATCCATCTCTACTGAAGACCCTTTCAGCTTTTTGAGAGTTGGGTGGAGGACATCATCTCTGAAAATAGGGTCCCACAGCTTCACCCCATCAGTGTGAGCAGGACTCTTAGGACTCTTAGAAGAGTCAATGCTCTGGTACCATGGGGGGCGCTTAGCCCCCTCTCTTCGTCACTGAGGATGATTTCATTTTTCAGGGATTAGAGAGGGTGGTCCTTGTGGTGGACTGCAGGTATGTAGAGCTGTTGTCATCGTATTAGATAGATAAGAATGATTATATGTATTGTAGAAATGTCTCCTATCATGTTCCCTAATTTTTTATTATGTCCACATCCTGGTCCCCATCTTGGACATCATAACAAACGTGCACTTTTTTGTTTAATTTACACATTGGACCATAGGAAAAATGACACTACAGCTACAGAGGTGACCGTCTGATAGCCCAGCTCGACTATCCATCTCTACTGAAGACCCTTTCAGCTTTTTGAGAGTTGGGTGGAGGACATCATCTCTGAAAATAGGGTCCCACAGCTGCACCCCATCAGTGTGAGCAGGACTCTTAGGACTCTTAGAAGAGTTAATGCTCTGAGACCATGGGGGCGCTTAGCCCCCTCTCTTCGTCACTGAGGATGATTTCATTTTTCAGGGATTAGAGAGGGTGGTCCTTGTGGTGGACTGCAGGTATGGAGAGCTGTTGTCATCGTATTAGATAGATAAGAATGATTATATGTATTGTAGAAATGTCTCCTATCATGTTCCCTAATTTTTTATTATGTCCACATCCTGGTCCCCATCTTGGACATCATAACAAACGTGCACTTTTTTGTTTAATTTACACATTGGACCATAGGAAAAATGACACTACAGCTACAGAGGTGACCGTCTGATAGCCCAGCTCGACTATCCATCTCTACTGAAGACCCTTTCAGCTTTTTGAGAGTTGGGTGGAGGACATCATCTCTGAAAATAGGGTCCCACAGCTGCACCCCATCAGTGTGAGCAGGACTCTTAGGACTCTTAGAAGAGTCAATGCTCTGAGACCATTGGGGGCACTTAGCCCCCTCTCTTCGTCACTGAGGATGATTTCATTTTTCAGGGATTAGAGAGGGTGGTCCTTGTGGTGGACTGCAGGTATGGAGAGCTGTTATCATCGTATTAGATAGATAAGAATGATTATATGTATTGTAGAAATGTCTCCTATCATGTTCCCTAATTTTTTATTATGTCCACATCCTGGTCCCCATCTTGGACATCATAACAAACGTGCACTTTTTTGTTTAATTTACACATTGGACCATAGGAAAAATGACACTACAGCTACAGAGGTGACCGTCTGATAGCCCAGCTCGACTATCCATCTCTACTGAAGACCCTTTCAGCTTTTTGAGAGTTGGGTGGAGGACATCATCTCTGAAAATAGGGTCCCACAGCTGCACCCCATCAGTGTGAGCAGGACTCTTAGGACTCTTAGAAGAGTCAATGCTCTGAGACCATGGGGGGCGCTTAGCCCCCTCTCTTCGTCACTGAGGATGATTTCATTTTTCAGGGATTAGAGAGGGTGGTCCTTGTGGTGGACTGCAGGTATGGAGAGCTGTTGTCATCGTATTAAATAGATAAGAATGATTATATGTATTGTAGAAATGTCTCCTATCATGTTCCCTAATTTTTTATTATGTCCACATCCTGGTCCCCATCTTGGACATCATAACAAACGTGCACTTTTTTGTTTAATTTACACATTGGACCATAGGAAAAATGACACTACAGCTACAGAGGTGACCGTCTGATAGCCCAGCTCGACTATCCATCTCTACTGAAGACCCTTTCAGCTTTTTGAGAGTTGGGTGGAGGACATCATCTCTGAAAATAGGGTCCCACAGCTGCACCCCATCAGTGTGAGCAGGACTCTTAGGACTCTTAGAAGAGTCAATGCTCTGAGACCATTGGGGGCACTTAGCCCCCTCTCTTCGTCACTGAGGATGATTTCATTTTTCAGGGATTAGAGAGGGTCGTCCTTGTGGTGGACTGCAGGTATGGAGAGCTGTTGTCATCGTATTAAATAGATAAGAATGATTATATGTATTGTAGAAATGTCTCCTATCATGTTCCCTAATTTTTTATTATGTCCACATCCTGGTCCCCATCTTGGACATCATAACAAACGTGCACTTTTTTGTTTAATTTACACATTGGACCATAGGAAAAATGACACTACAGCTACAGAGGTGACCGTCTGATAGCCCAGCTCGACTATCCATCTCTACTGAAGACCCTTTCAGCTTTTTGAGAGTTGGGTGGAGGACATCATCTCTGAAAATAGGGTCCCACAGCTGCACCCCATCAGTGTGAGCAGGACTCTTAGGACTCTTAGAAGAGTTAATGCTCTGAGACCATGGGGGCGCTTAGCCCCCTCTCTTCGTCACTGAGGATGATTTCATTTTTCAGGGATTAGAGAGGGTGGTCCTTGTGGTGGACTGCAGGTATGGAGAGCTGTTGTCATCGTATTAGATAGATAAGAATGATTATATGTATTGTAGAAATGTCTCCTATCATGTTCCCTAATTTTTTATTATGTCCACATCCTGGTCCCCATCTTGGACATCATAACAAACGTGCACTTTTTTGTTTAATTTACACATTGGACCATAGGAAAAATGACACTACAGCTACAGAGGTGACCGTCTGATAGCCCAGCTCGACTATCCATCTCTACTGAAGACCCTTTCAGCTTTTTGAGAGTTGGGTGGAGGACATCATCTCTGAAAATAGGGTCCCACAGCTGCACCCCATCAGTGTGAGCAGGACTCTTAGGACTCTTAGAAGAGTCAATGCTCTGAGACCATTGGGGGCACTTAGCCCCCTCTCTTCGTCACTGAGGATGATTTCATTTTTCAGGAATAAGAGAGGGTGGTCCTTGTGGTGGACTGCAGGTATGGAGAGCTGTTATCATCGTATTAGATAGATAAGAATGATTATATGTATTGTAGAAATGTCTCCTATCATGTTCCCTAATTTTTTATTATGTCCACATCCTGGTCCCCATCTTGGACATCATAACAAACGTGCACTTTTTTGTTTAATTTACACATTGGACCATAGGAAAAATGACACTACAGCTACAGAGGTGACCGTCTGATAGCCCAGCTCGACAATCCATCTCTACTGAAGACCCTTTCAGCTTTTTGAGAGTTGGGTGGAGGACATCATCTCTGAAAATAGGGTCCCACAGCTGCACCCCATCAGTGTGAGCAGGACTCTTAGAAGAGTCAATGCTCTGAGACCATGGGGGGCGCTTAGCCCCCTCTCTTCGTCACTGAGGATGATTTCATTTTTCAGGGATTAGAGAGGGTGGTCCTTGTGGTGGACTGCAGGTATGGAGAGCTGTTGTCATCGTATTAAATAGATAAGAATGATTATATGTATTGTAGAAATGTCTCCTATCATGTTCCCTAATTTTTTATTATGTCCACATCCTGGTCCCCATCTTGGACATCATAACAAACGTGCACTTTTTTGTTTAATTTACACATTGGACCATAGGAAAAATGACACTACAGCTACAGAGGTGACCGTCTGATAGCCCAGCTCGACTATCCATCTCTACTGAAGACCCTTTCAGCTTTTTGAGAGTTGGGTGGAGAACATCATCTCTGAAAATAGGGTCCCACAGCTGCACCCCATCAGTGTGAGCAGGACTCTTAGGACTCTTAGAAGAGTCAATGTTTTGAGACCATGGGGGGCGCTTAGCCCCCTCTCTTCGTCACTGAGGATGATTTCACTTTTCTGGGAATAGAGAGGGTGGTACTTGTGGTGGACTGCAGGTATGGAGAGCTGTTGTCATCGTATTAGATAGATAAGAATGATTATATGTATTGTAGAAATGTCTCCTATCATGTTCCCTATTTTTTTATTATGTCCACATCCTGGTCCCCATCTTGGAAATCATAACAAACGTGCACTTTTTTGTTTAATTTACACATTGGACCATAGGAAAAATGACACTACAGCTACAGAGGTGACCGTCTGGTAGCCCAGCTCGACTATCCATCTCTACTGAAGACCCTTTCAGCTTTTTGAGAGTTGGGTGGAGAACATCATCTCTGAAAATAGGGTCCCACAGCTGCACCCCATCAGTGTGAGCAGGACTCTTAGGACTCTTAGAAGAGTCAATGTTTTGAGACCATGGGGGGCGCTTAGCCCCCTCTCTTCGTCACTGAGGATGATTTCATTTTTCAGGGATTAGAGAGAGTGGTCCTTGTGGTGGACTGCAGGTATGGAGAGCTGTTGTGATTGTATTAGATAGATAAGAATGATTATATGTATTGTAGAAATGTCTCCTATCATGTTCCCTAATTTTTTATTATGTCCACATCCTGGTCCCCATCTTGGACATCATAACAAACGTGCACTTTTTTGTTTAATTTACACATTGGACCATAGGAAAAATGACACTACAGCTACAGAGGTGACCGTCTGATAGCCCAGCTCGACTATCCATCTCTACTGAAGACCCTTTCAGCTTTTTGAGAGTTGGGTGGAGGACATCATCTCTTAAAATAGGGTCCCACAGCTGCACCCCATCAGTGTAAGCAGGACTCTTAGGACTCTTAGAAGAGTCAATGCTCTAAAACCATGGGGGGCGCTTAGCCCCCTCTCTTCGTCCCTGAGGATGATTTCATTTTTCAGGGATTAGAGAGGGTGGTCCTTGTGGTGGACTGCAGGTATGGAGAGCTGTTGTCATCGTATTAGATAGATAAGAATGATTATATGTATTGTAGAAATGTCTCCTATCATGTTCCCTAATTTTTTATTATGTCCACATCCTGGTCCCCATCTTGGACATCATAACAAACGTGCACTTTTTTGTTTAATTTACACATTGGACCATAGGAAAAATGACACTACAGCTACAGAGGTGACCGTCTGATAGCCCAGCTCGACTATCCATCTCTACTGAAGACCCTTTCAGCTTTTTGAGAGTTGGGTGGAGGACATCATCTCTGAAAATAGGGTCCCACAGCTGCACCTCATCAGTGTAAGCAGGACTCTTAGGACTCTTAGAAGAGTTAATGCTCTGAGACCATGGGGGTGCTTAGCCCCCTCTCTTCGTCATTGAGGATGATTTCATTTTTCAGGGATTAGAGAGGGTGGTCCTTGTGGTGGACTGCAGGTATGGAGAGCTGTTGTCATCGTATTAGATAGATAAGAATGATTATATGTATTGTAGAAATGTCTCCTATCATGTTCCCTAATTTTTTATTATGTCCACATCCTGGTCCCCATCTTGGACATCATAACAAACGTGCACTTTTTTGTTTAATTTACACATTGGACCATAGGAAAAATGACACTACAGCTACAGAGGTGACCGTCTGGTAGCCCAGCTCGACTATCCATCTCTACTGAAGACCCTTTCAGATTTTTGAGAGTTGGGTGGAGGACATCATCTCTGAAAATAGGGTCCCACAGCTGCACCCCATCAGTGTGAGCAGGACTCTTAGGACTCTTAGAAGAGTCAATGTTTTGAGACCATGGGGGGCGCTTAGCCCCCTCTCTTCGTCACTGAGGATGATTTCATTTTTCAGGGATTAGAGAGAGTGGTCCTTGTGGTGGACTGCAGGTATGGAGAGCTGTTGTGATCGTATTAGATAGATAAGAATGATTATATGTATTGTAGAAATGTCTCCTATCATGTTCCCTAATTTTTTATTATGTCCACATCCTGGTCCCCATCTTGGACATCATAACAAACGTGCACTTTTTTGTTTAATTTACACATTGGACCATAGGAAAAATGACACTACAGCTACAGAGGTGACCGTCTGATAGCCCAGCTCGACTATCCATCTCTACTGAAGACCCTTTCAGCTTTTTGAGAGTTGGGTGGAGGACATCATCTCTTAAAATAGGGTCCCACAGCTGCACCCCATCAGTGTAAGCAGGACTCTTAGGACTCTTAGAAGAGTCAATGCTCTAAAACCATGGGGGGCGCTTAGCCCCCTCTCTTGGTCCCTGAGGATGATTTCATTTTTCAGGGATTAGAGAGGGTGGTCCTTGTGGTGGACTGCAGGTATGGAGAGCTGTTGTCATCGTATTAGATAGATAAGAATGATTATATGTATTGTAGAAATGTCTCCTATCATGTTCCCTAATTTTTTATTATGTCCACATCCTGGTCCCCATCTTGGACATCATAACAAACGTGCACTTTTTTGTTTAATTTACACATTGGACCATAGGAAAAATGACACTACAGCTACAGAGGTGACCGTCTGATAGCCCAGCTCGACTATCCATCTCTACTGAAGACCCTTTCAGCTTTTTGAGAGTTGGGTGGAGGACATCATCTCTGAAAATAGGGTCCCACAGCTGCACCCCATCAGTGTGAGCAGGACTCTTAGGACTCTTAGAAGAGTTAATGCTCTGAGACCATGGGGGTGCTTAGCCCCCTCTCTTCGTCACTGAGGATGATTTCATTTTTCAGGGATTAGAGAGGGTGGTCCTTGTGGTGGACTGCAGGTATGGAGAGCTGTTGTCATCGTATTAGATAGATAAGAATGATTATATGTATTGTAGAAATGTCTCCTATCATGTTCCCTAATTTTTTATTATGTCCACATCCTGGTCCCCATCTTGGACATCATAACAAACGTGCACTTTTTTGTTTAATTTACACATTGGACCATAGGAAAAATGACACTACAGCTACAGAGGTGACCGTCTGATAGCCCAGCTCGACTATCCATCTCTACTGAAGACATTTCTACAATACATATAATCATTCTTATCTATCTAATACGATCACAACAGCTCTCCATACCTGCAGTCCACCACAAGGACCACTCTCTCTAATCCCTGAAAAATGAAATCATCCTCAGTGACGAAGAGAGGGGGCTAAGCGCCCCCCATGGTCTCAGAGCATTGACTCTTCTAAGAGTCCTAAGATTCCTGCTCACTCTGATGGGGTGCAGCTGTGAGACCCTATTTTCAGAGATGATGTCCTCCACCCAACTCTCTAAAAGCTGAAAGGGTCTTCAGTAGAGATGGATAGTCGAGCTGGGCTATCAGACGGTCACCTCTGTAGCTGTAGTGTCATTTTTCCTATGGTCCAATTTGTAAATTAAACAAAAAAGTGCACGTTTGTTATGATTTCCAAGATGGGGACCAGGATGTGGACATAATAAAAAAATAGGGAACATGATAGGAGACATTTCTACAATACATATAATCATTCTTATCTATCTAATACGATGACAACAGCTCTCCATACCTGCAGTCCACCACAAGGACCACCCTCTCTATTCCCTAAAAAGTGAAATCATCCTCAGTGACGAGGAGAGGGGGCTAAGCGCCCCCCATGGTCTCAGAGCATTGACTCTTCTAAGAGTCCTAAGAGTCCTGCTCACACTGATGGGGTGCAGCTGTGGGACCCTATTTTCAGAGATGATGTTCTCCACCCAACTCTCAAAAAGCTGAAAGGGTCTTCAGTAGAGATGAGCGAACCGGTCGCGGTTCGGCTCGAGGTTGGTTCGCCGAACGGACCTCCCGTTCGAGTTCGGTTCGTCGAACGTTCGACGAACCGAACTCGAACTGCATAGGAAACAATGGCAGGCAATCACAAACACAGAAAAACACCTAGAAAACACCCTCAAAGGTGTCCTAAAGGTGACAAACAACTCAAACACATTGGAAAGTGACAAGGACATATACTCATGCGAAAACAAAACAGCTGGACAAGGAAAAAGAGGAGGACACACAGATATAGGCATGGCACGCCCTTCTAAAATCATGTAAAACACCGCAAGGTGACTCCAAGCGGAGTCTCCCTTTTTTCCAAAAATTGGGCCACACACACACCCACCCCTTCAGTGGCAGCAGTTGTGCCCCAGTTGTACACTTCCCAGCTAGATTTGCATCAAGCACATTCAAAAATACGCCATTCTTATCCATCCCCAGGATGACACCGGGGTAGGTAGCAAAGTCTTTCCTGATCCCAGCTCTGTGCAGCTTGGATCATTTATAAAAAACACAGCAATCAAGGGTTACTCCAAGCGGAGTCTCCCTTTTTTCCAAAAATTGGGCCCCACACACACCCACCCCTTCAGTGGCAGCAGTTGTGCCCTAGTTGTACACTTCACAGCTACATTTGCATCAAGCACATTCAAAAATACGCCATTCTTATCCATCCCCAGGATGACACCGGGGTAGGTAGCAAAGTCTTTGCTGACCCATGACTTGTTCATCTTGGCTTCTTTTAAAAACAATGTAAGCAAGGGTTACTCCAAGCGGAGTCTCCCTTTTTTCCAAAAATTGGGCCCCACACACACCCACCCCTTCAGTGGCAGCAGTTGTGCCCTAGTTGTACACTTCACAGCTACATTTGCATCAAGCACATTCAAAAATACGCCATTCTTATCCATCCCCAGGATGACACCGGGGTAGGTAGCAAAGTCTTTGCTGACCCATGACTTGTTCATCTTGGCTTCTTTTAAAAACAATGTAAGCAAGGGTTACTCCAAGCGGAGTCTCCCTTTTTTCCAAAAATTGGGCCCCACACACACCCACCCCTTCAGTGGCAGCAGTTGTGCCCTAGTTGTACACTTCACAGTTACATTTGCATCAAGCACATTCAAAAATACGCCATTCTTATCCGTCCCCAGGATGACACCGGGGTAGGTAGCAAAGGGTTTCCTGATCCCAGCTCTGTTCATCTTGGCTTCTTTTAAAAACACAGCAAGCAAGGGTTACTCCAAGCGGAGTCTCCCTTTTTTTCCAAAAATTGGGCCCCACACACCCACCCATTCAGTGGCAGCAGTTGTGCCCCAGTTGTACACTTCACAGCTAGATTTGCATCAAGCACATTCAAAAATACGCCATTCTTATCCATCCCCAGGATGACACCGGGGTAGGTAGCAAAGTCTTTGCTGACCCATGACTTGTTCATCTTGGCTTCTTTTAAAAACAATGTAAGCAAGGGTTACTCCAAGCGGAGTCTCCCTTTTTTCCAAAAATTGGGCCCCACACACACCCACCCCTTCAGTGGCAGCAGTTGTGCCCTAGTTGTACACTTCACAGCTACATTTGCATCAAGCACATTCAAAAATACGCCATTCTTATCCGTCCCCAGGATGACACCGGGGTAGGTAGCAAAGTCTTTCCTGATCCCAGCTCTGTTCATCTTGGCTTCTTTTAAAAACACATCAAGCAAGGGTTACTCCAAGCGGAGCCTCCCTTTTTTCCAAAAATTGGGCCCCACACACCCACCCATTCAGTGGCAGCAGTTGTGCCCCAGTTGTACACTTCACAGCTAGATTTGCATCAAGCACATTCCAAAATACGCCATTCTTATCCGTCCCCAGGATGACACCGGGGTAGGTAGCAAAGTGTTTCCTGATCCCAGCTCTGTTCATCTTGGCTTCTTTTAAAAACACAGCAAGCAAGGGTTACTCCAAGCGGAGTCTCCCTTTTTTTCCAAAAATTGGGCCCCACACACCCACCCATTCAGTGGCAGCAGTTGTGCCCCAGTTGTACACTTCACAGCTAGATTTGCATCAAGCACATTCAAAAATACGCCATAATTCACCGTCCCCAGGATGACACCAGGGTAGGTAGCAAAGTCTTTCCTGATCCCAGCTCTGTTCATCTTGGCTTCTTTTAAAAACACAGCAAGCAAGGGTTACTCCAAGCGGAGTCTCCCTTTTTTTCCAAAAATTGGGCCCCACACACCCACCCATTCAGTGGCAGCAGTTGTGCCCCAGTTGTACACTTCACAGCTAGATTTGCATCAAGCACATTCAAAAATACGCCATTCTTATCCGTCCCCAGGATGACACCGGGGTAGGTAGCAAAGTGTTTCCTGATCCCAGCTCTGTTCATCTTGGCTTCTTTTAAAAACACAGCAAGCAAGGGTTACTCCAAGCGGAGTCTCCCTTTTTTTCCAAAAATTGGGCCCCACACACCCACCCATTCAGTGGCAGCAGTTGTGCCCCAGTTGTACACTTCACAGCTAGATTTGCATCAAGCACATTCAAAAAAACGCCATAATTAACCGTCCCCAGGATGACACCAGGGTAGGTAGCAAAGTCTTTCCTGATCCCAGCTCTGTTCATCTTGGCTTCTTTTAAAAACACATCAAGCAAGGGTTACTCCAAGCGGAGCCTCCCTTTTTTTCCAAAAATTGTGCCCCACACACACCCACCCATTCAGTGGCAGCACTTGTGCCCTAGTTGTACACTTCACAGCTACATTTGCATCAAGCACATTCAAAAATACGCCATAATTAACCGTCCCCAGGATGACACCAGGGTAGGTAGCAAAGTCTTTCCTGATCCCAGCTCTGTTCATCTTGGCTTCTTTTAAAAACACATCAAGCAAGGGTTACTCCAAGCGGAGCCTCCCTTTTTTCCAAAAATTGGGCCCCACACACCCACCCATTCAGTGGCAGCAGTTGTGCCCCAGTTGTACACTTCACAGCTAGATTTGCATCAAGCACATTCCAAAATACGCCATTCTTATCCGTCCCCAGGATGACACCGGGGTAGGTAGCAAAGTGTTTCCTGATCCCAGCTCTGTTCATCTTGGCTTCTTTTAAAAACACAGCAAGCAAGGGTTACTCCAAGCGGAGTCTCCCTTTTTTTCCAAAAATTGGGCCCCACACACCCACCCATTCAGTGGCAGCAGTTGTGCCCCAGTTGTACACTTCACAGCTAGATTTGCATCAAGCACATTCAAAAATACGCCATTCTTATCCGTCCCCAGGATGACACCGGGGTAGGTAGCAAAGTGTTTCCTGATCCCAGCTCTGTTCATCTTGGCTTCTTTTAAAAACACAGCAAGCAAGGGTTACTCCAAGCGGAGTCTCCCTTTTTTTCCAAAAATTGGGCCCCACACACCCACCCATTCAGTGGCAGCAGTTGTGCCCCAGTTGTACACTTCACAGCTAGATTTGCATCAAGCACATTCAAAAAAACGCCATAATTAACCGTCCCCAGGATGACACCAGGGTAGGTAGCAAAGTCTTTCCTAATCCCAGCTCTGTTCATCTTGTCTTCTTTTAAAAACACATCAAGCAAGGGTTACTCCAAGCGGAGCCTCCCTTTTTTTCCAAAAATTGTGCCCCACACACACCCACCCATTCAGTGGCAGCACTTGTGCCCTAGTTGTACACTTCACAGCTACATTTGCATCAAGCACATTCAAAAATACGCCATAATTAACCGTCCCCAGGATGACACCAGGGTAGGTAGCAAAGTCTTTCCTTATCCCAGCTCTGTTCATCTTGGCTTCTTTTAAAAACACATCAAGCAAGGGTTACTCCAAGCGGAGTCTCCCTTTTTTTCCAAAAATTGGGCCCCACACAGACACCTTATCAGTGGCAGCACTTGTGCCCTAGTTGCAAACAGGATGTTTTGATTTGCATCAAGCACATTCCAAATCAACAAGCATTTACTCTCCCCAGGATGACACAGGGGTAGTAAATTCCTTCTGGATCCATGACTTGTTCATTTTGATGAACGTCAGTCTGTCCACATTGTCACTGGACAGACGCGTGCGCTTATCTGTCAGCACACACCCAGCAGCACTGAATACACGTTCAGAGACAACGCTGGCAGCTGGACACGACAAAATCTCCAAGGCGTAAGTTGCGAGCTCTGGCCATTTTTCTAGGTTTGAAGCCCAAAAGGAGCAAGGCTCCAGTTGCACAGTCATGGCATCGATGTTCATTTGGAGATACTCCTGTATCATCCTCTCCAGCCGTTGACTATGTGTCAGACTTGTTGTCTCTGGTGGCCTTGCAAAAGAGGGTCTAAAAAAATTATGAAAAGATTCCATAAAATTGCTGTTACCGGCACCAGATATGGTCCTACTGGTACGGGTAGACTGTTGAAGATGACGAGACCGTCCCATGTTTGTCAAGTTACAACTGGGAGATTCACTCCCTGCACCTGCACGGTTGTTTGGTGGAAAAGCCGAGCTAAGATCTAGTAACAGCTTCTGCTGATACTCCTGCATACGTGCGTCCCTTTCTATGGCTGGAATTATGTCACAAAATTTGGACTTGTACCGGGGATCTAATAGTGTGGCAATCCAGTAGTCATCATCACTTCTAATTTTGACAATACGACTGTCATGTTGGAGGTAGTGCAACAAAAAGGCACTCATGTGTCTTGCGCAGCCATGCGGACCAAGTCCACGCTGTGTTTGTGGCATAGAGGTGCTACCCGTTCTTTCTTCCTCTGACATCTGACCCCAACCTCTTTCAACTGAAATTTGACCAAGGTCTCCCTCATCCGCTGAGTCTTCCATGTCCATGGACAGTTCGTCCTCCATTTCTTCATGTTCTCCTGCACCTTGCTCAACATTTCGCCTGCTACTATGCGCCCTTGTCGATCCCTGTCCCCCATGGTCCCATGCCTGCTGCGTTGGTGATGATGAACGTCTGGACCTTGGTGATGTTGTTGTCCCTTGCGCATATGAATCCTCCTGTAGTTCCTCCCCTTCATGTTGTCCCACCCCCTGACTCCGAATAGTGTTTAGCGTGTGCTCCAGCATGTAAATGACTGGAATCGTCATGCTGATAATGGCATTGTCAGAGCTAAACATATTCGTCGCCATGTCGAAACTGTGCAGAAGGGTGCATAGGTCCTTGATCTGAGACCACTCCATCAGGGTGATCTGCCCCACCTCTGCATCTCGTTGGCCCAGGCTATACGTCATGACGTATTGCACCAGGGCTCTGCGGTGCTGCCACAGTCGCTGTAACATGTGGAGAGTTGAATTCCAGCGTGTCGCCACATCGCATTTCAGGCGATGAACCGGCAGGCCGAAAGACTTCTGGAGCGATGCAAGTCGCTCAGCTGCGGCGCTTGAACGGCGGAAGTGAGCAGACAGTTTTCGTGCCCTGTTCAGAAGGCCATCTAGGCCGGGATAGTGTGTTAAAAATTGCTGCACGACAAGGTTCAACACGTGAGCCATACAAGGTACGTGTGTCACCTTGCCCAGGCGAAGGGCCGCACCCAGGTTTGCAGCATTGTCGCACACGGCCTTACCAGGCTGCAGGTTGAGTGGAGACAACCATTTATTAAACTCGGACCGCAGAGCTGACCACAACTCCTCAGCTGTGTGACTCTTATTACCAAGACATGTCAAGCTAAAGACCGCCTGATGCCGTTGCGCTCTGCTGCCAGCATAGTAATGAGGGGTGCGTGATTCCTTCTGCGCAGTGAGAACGCTGGTGGCCTGACCAGGCAGGCTTGGGGCGGAGGTGGAGGACCCAGATGAGGTGGAGGATGCAGAAGCAGTGGCGGAACTTGGACAGACAGAGGATTGACACACAAGTCGTGGGGACGGCAAGACTTGTGCAGCAGACCCTTCACCATCTATCACCATAGTTACCCAGTGCCCAGTCAGCGACATGTAACGTCCCTGTCCATGCTTACTGGTCCAAGTATCGGTGGTGAAATGCACCCGTTCACACACAGAGTTTCTCAAGGAAGCGGTGATGTTGTGTGCGACATGCTGGTGTAGCGCGGGCACACCTTTCTTAGAGAAGTAGTGGCGACTAGGCATCTGGTACTGGGGCACAGCGACAGACATAAGGTCTCTAAAATCCTGTGTGTCCACTAGGCGGAAAGGCAGCATTTCAGTAGCCAACAGCTTACAGAGGGATAGAGTCAACCTCTTAGCTTTGTCATGGGTCGGAGGAAGTGGCCTTTTATTTGACCACATCTGAGGGACAGAGATCTGGCTGCTGTGTGTAGACGGTGTTGAGTAGGGTGTCCCTGGAAAAATGCTGGTTTGTGAGGAAAGTGCAGGCGGAGACATGATGTTGCCTTCATCCAACGTTGGTGCTATCGATGTCTGAGAGAGCTGTACACACTCACTTGTTTCCCCTTCCAAACCAACTGACGACCTTACAAGCAAACTGCCTGTTGCGGTTACAGTGGTGGAAGTTTTGCGTGGAAAAACAGGTGTGACAGCTGTCCCCACAGTCCTAGAAGATGAAGAGCGCGCGGATGCACTGGAAGGGGCGGGCGGTGGATGGTTCGCTCCGCTAGGCCGCATTGCAGCACGGTGAGCTTCCCACCGGGACTTATGATATTTAGTCATGTGACGATTCATGGAAGAAGTTGTCAAACTGCTGAGGTTTTGACCTCTACTAACAGAATCATGACAAATGTTACATATCACATGAGTTGGGCGATCTTTTTCGATGTGAAAAAAGGACCAGGCTAGGCAAGGCTTAGAGGCCATGCGACCTGTTGATCCACCCCGAATAATGCTCATAGGCAGAGTGGTGGCTGAGGATGCAGTTGTAGACGTGCTACCAGTGCTCCGACTCTGTCCAGGAAGGTGCAAGGTAACTTCGTCGTCGGTTGCATCCTCCTCCACCGCCTCTGTTGACCTCCTCGAGTGCCTGACTGGGGGTTGACAGTAGGTGGGATCTAGAACGTCATCATCAATTGTTGTGTTTGCACTCCCCTCCCCCTCAGACCGAGCCTCTTCTTGCCCTGACCGAATATTTAAGTTGTCATCCCAATCGGGTATCTGCGTCTCATCTTCATCAGTATGTTCCTCATTGTCTATAACCACAGGTGTTACAGTTTGTGACAAAGGGTCAACATTATGCTCAGAAACTTGGTCCTCACGGCCTGAATCTGAGTCACAAAGGTTCTGGGCATCACTGCAGACCATTTCCTGTTCTGTACTCACTGTAGCTTGGGAGCAGACCTCTGATTCCCAGGCTATAGTGTGACTGAACAGCTCTGCAGACTCAGCCATCTCAGTTCCACCATACTGTGCAGGGCTGATGGAGACTTCAGAGCTGGGAGAAATCAAGTGTGATTGGGATGACAACTCAGAGGACTGGTGTTTTTTGGATGCGGTACTTGAAGTGGCTGAGAGGGCACTTGTTGGACCACTTGAGATCCATTCAAGCATTTTCCTTTTTTGCCCATCATCTACCTTTGTTCCTCTTGTTCGTGTCCGTAAAAAAGGGAGCACATCGGATTGTCCACAATAAGTAGTAGACATCTTACTTTTGCTAGTAGATGGTCTATCTGCAGCAGATGATAATGGAGCTTTGCCACCTTCCCCACTGACAAAACCTTTTTTGCCTTTTCCACCACGCCTCTTCCCCTTTCCACCAGCATCTGTCATTTTGCCACTCATGTTGATTGCGACAAGATTGTGGACTGAAAATGTGGTAGTAAAAATTGAGAGGTGGTGAAGATTGCAGTGGTGGTCTAGCTTTATTAACAGCAGAATAATAAAGAATAAATATCCCTGACAATGTAACTTAGTTATAATTAGTTGGAGTGTGCAACGCAGGCAGACGTGCTGCAAATGTCTTGGCACTAGTGGGACTATAGCAAAGTCCAATAGCCACGTATAGGATGCCACTAGGTACACTGAGTGTGTGCTAGTATAATGGCTTAGTTATAATTAGTTGGAGTGTGCAACGCAGGCAGATGCGTTCTGCAAATGTCTTGGCACTAGTGGGACTAAAGCAAAGTCCAATAGCCACGTATAGGATGCCACTAGGTACACTAAGTGTTTGCTAGTATAATGGCTTAGTTATAATTAGTTGGAGTGTGCAACGCAGGCAGATGCGTTCTGCAAATGTCTTGGCACTAGTGGGACTAAAGCAAAGTCCAATAGCCACGTATAGGATGCCACTAGGTACACTAAGTGTTTGCTAGTATAATGGCTTAGTTATAATTAGTTGGAGTGTGCAACGCAGGCAGATGCGCTCTGCAAATGTCTTGGCACTAGTGGGACTATAGCAAAGTCCAATAGCCACGTATAGGATGCCACTAGGTACACTGAGTGTGTGCTAGTATAATGGCTTAGTTATAATTAGTTGGAGTGTGCAACGCAGGCAGATGCGCTCTGCAAATGTCTTGGCACTAGTGGGACTATAGCAAAGTCCAATAGCCACGTATAGGATGCCACTAGGTACACTGAGTGTGTGCTAGTATAATGGCTTAGTTATAATTAGTTGGAGTGTGCAACGCAGGCAGATGCGTTCTGCAAATGTCTTGGCACTAGTGGGACTAAAGCAAAGTCCAATAGCCACGTATAGGATGCCACTAGGTACACTAAGTGTTTGCTAGTATAATGGCTTAGTTATAATTAGTTGGAGTGAGCAACGCAGGCAGATGCGCTTTGCAAATGTCTTGGCACTAGTGGGACTATAGCAAAGTCCAATAGCCACGTATAGGATGCCACTAGGTACACTGAGTGTGTGCTAGTATAATGGCTTAGTTATAATTAGTTGGAGTGTGCAACGCAGGCAGATGCGCTCTGCAAATGTCTTGGCACTAGTGGGACTATAGCAAAGTCCAATAGCCACGTATAGGATGCCACTAGGTACACTGAGTGTGTGCTAGTATAATGGCTTAGTTATAATTAGTTGGAGTGTGCAACGCAGGCAGATGCGCTCTGCAAATGTCTTGGCACTAGTGGGACTATAGCAAAGTCCAATAGCCACGTATAGGATGCCACTAGGTACACTGAGTGTGTGCTAGTATAATGGCTTAGTTATAATTAGTTGGAGTGTGCAACGCAGGCAGATGCGTTCTGCAAATGTCTTGGCACTAGTGGGACTAAAGCAAAGTCCAATAGCCACGTATAGGATGCCACTAGGTACACTAAGTGTTTGCTAGTATAATGGCTTAGTTATAATTAGTTGGAGTGTGCAACGCAGGCAGATGCGCTCTGCAAATGTCTTGGCACTAGTGGGACTATAGCAAAGTCCAATAGCCACGTATAGGATGCCACTAGGTACACTGAGTGTGTGCTAGTATAATGGCTTAGTTATAATTAGTTGGAGTGTGCAACGCAGGCAGATGCGCTCTGCAAATGTCTTGGCACTAGTGGGACTATAGCAAAGTCCAATAGCCACGTATAGGATGCCACTAGGTACACTGAGTGTGTGCTAGTATAATGGCTTAGTTATAATTAGTTGGAGTGTGCAACGCAGGCAGATGCGCTCTGCAAATGTCTTGGCACTAGTGGGACTATAGCAAAGTCCAATAGCCACGTATAGGATGCCACTAGGTACACTGAGTGTTTGCTAGTATAATGGCTTAGTTATAATTAGTTGGAGTGTGCAACGCAGGCAGATGCGCTCTGCAAATGTCTTGGCACTAGTGGGACTATAGCAAAGTCCAATAGCCACGTATAGGATGCCACTAGGTACACTGAGTGTGTGCTAGTATAATGGCTTAGTTATAATTAGTTGGAGTGTGCAACGCAGGCAGATGCGCTCTGCAAATGTCTTGGCACTAGTGGGACTATAGCAAAGTCCAATAGCCACGTATAGGATGCCACTAGGTACACTGAGTGTGTGCTAGTATAATGGCTTAGTTATAATTAGTTGGAGTGTGCAACGCAGGCAGATGCGCTCTGCAAATGTCTTGGCACTAGTGGGACTATAGCAAAGTCCAATAGCCACGTATAGGATGCCACTAGGTACACTGAGTGTGTGCTAGTATAATGGCTTAGTTATAATTAGTTGGAGTGTGCAACGCAGGCAGATGCGCTCTGCAAATGTCTTGGCACTAGTGGGACTATAGCAAAGTCCAATAGCCACGTATAGGATGCCACTAGGTACACTGAGTGTGTGCTAGTATAATGGCTTAGTTATAATTAGTTGGAGTGTGCAACGCAGGCAGATGCGCTCTGCAAATGTCTTGGCACTAGTGGGACTATAGCAAAGTCCAATAGCCACGTATAGGATGCCACTAGGTACACTGAGTGTGTGCTAGTATAATGGCTTAGTTATAATTAGTTGGAGTGTGCAACGCAGGCAGATGCGCTCTGCAAATGTCTTGGCACTAGTGGGACTATAGCAAAGTCCAATAGCCACGTATAGGATGCCACTAGGTACACTGAGTGTTTGCTAGTATAATGGCTTAGTTATAATTAGTTGGAGTGTGCAACGCAGGCAGATGCGCTCTGCAAATGTCTTGGCACTAGTGGGACTATAGCAAAGTCCAATAGCCACGTATAGGATGCCACTAGGTACACTGAGTGTGTGCTAGTATAATGGCTTAGTTATAATTAGTTGGAGTGTGCAACGCAGGCAGATGCGCTCTGCAAATGTCTTGGCACTAGTGGGACTATAGCAAAGTCCAATAGCCACGTATAGGATGCCACTAGGTACACTGAGTGTGTGCTAGTATAATGGCTTAGTTATAATTAGTTGGAGTGTGCAACGCAGGCAGATGCGCTCTGCAAATGTCTTGGCACTAGTGGGACTATAGCAAAGTCCAATAGCCACGTATAGGATGCCACTAGGTACACTGAGTGTTTGCTAGTATAATGGCTTAGTTATAATTAGTTGGAGTGTGCAACGCAGGCAGATGCGCTCTGCAAATGTCTTGGCACTAGTGGGACTATAGCAAAGTCCAATAGCCACGTATAGGATGCCACTAGGTACACTGAGTGTGTGCTAGTATAATGGCTTAGTTATAATTAGTTGGAGTGTGCAACGCAGGCAGATGCGCTCTGCAAATGTCTTGGCACTAGTGGGACTATAGCAAAGTCCAATAGCCACGTATAGGATGCCACTAGGTACACTGAGTGTGTGCTAGTATAATGGCTTAGTTATAATTAGTTGGAGTGTGCAACGCAGGCAGATGCGTTCTGCAAATGTCTTGGCACTAGTGGGACTAAAGCAAAGTCCAATAGCCACGTATAGGATGCCACTAGGTACACTAAGTGTTTGCTAGTATAATGGCTTAGTTATAATTAGTTGGAGTGTGCAACGCAGGCAGATGCGCTCTGCAAATGTCTTGGCACTAGTGGGACTATAGCAAAGTCCAATAGCCACGTATAGGATGCCACTAGGTACACTGAGTGTGTGCTAGTATAATGGCTTAGTTATAATTAGTTGGAGTGTGCAACGCAGGCAGATGCGCTCTGCAAATGTCTTGGCACTAGTGGGACTATAGCAAAGTCCAATAGCCACGTATAGGATGCCACTAGGTACACTGAGTGTGTGCTAGTATAATGGCTTAGTTATAATTAGTTGGAGTGTGCAACGCAGGCAGATGCGCTCTGCAAATGTCTTGGCACTAGTGGGACTATAGCAAAGTCCAATAGCCACGTATAGGATGCCACTAGGTACACTGAGTGTTTGCTAGTATAATGGCTTAGTTATAATTAGTTGGAGTGTGCAACGCAGGCAGATGCGCTCTGCAAATGTCTTGGCACTAGTGGGACTATAGCAAAGTCCAATAGCCACGTATAGGATGCCACTAGGTACACTGAGTGTGTGCTAGTATAATGGCTTAGTTATAATTAGTTGGAGTGTGCAACGCAGGCAGATGCGTTCTGCAAATGTCATGGCACTAGTGGGACTAAAGCAAAGTCCAATAGCCACGTATAGGATGCCACTAGGTATACTAAGTGTTTGCTAGTATAATGGCTTAGTTATAATTAGTTGGAGTGTGCAACGCAGGCAGATGCGCTCTGCAAATGTCTTGGCACTAGTGGGACTATAGCAAAGTCCAATAGCCACGTATAGGATGCCACTAGGTACACTGAGTGTTTGCTAGTATAATGGCTTAGTTATAATTAGTTGGAGTGTGCAACGCAGGCAGATGCGCTCTGCAAATGTCTTGGCACTAGTGGGACTATAGCAAAGTCCAATAGCCACGTATAGGATGCCACTAGGTACACTGAGTGTGTGCTAGTATAATGGCTTAGTTATAATTAGTTGGAGTGTGCAACGCAGGCAGATGCGTTCTGCAAATGTCTTGGCACTAGTGGGACTAAAGCAAAGTCCAATAGCCACGTATAGGATGCCACTAGGTACACTAAGTGTTTGCTAGTATAATGGCTTAGTTATAATTAGTTGGAGTGTGCAACGCAGGCAGATGCGCTCTGCAAATGTCTTGGCACTAGTGGGACTATAGCAAAGTCCAATAGCCACGTATAGGATGCCACTAGGTACACTGAGTGTGTGCTAGTATAATGGCTTAGTTATAATTAGTTGGAGTGTGCAACGCAGGCAGATGCGCTCTGCAAATGTCTTGGCACTAGTGGGACTATAGCAAAGTCCAATAGCCACGTATAGGATGCCACTAGGTACACTGAGTGTGTGCTAGTATAATGGCTTAGTTATAATTAGTTGGAGTGTGCAACGCAGGCAGATGCGCTCTGCAAATGTCTTGGCACTAGTGGGACTATAGCAAAGTCCAATAGCCACGTATAGGATGCCACTAGGTACACTGAGTGTTTGCTAGTATAATGGCTTAGTTATAATTAGTTGGAGTGTGCAACGCAGGCAGATGCGCTCTGCAAATGTCTTGGCACTAGTGGGACTATAGCAAAGTCCAATAGCCACGTATAGGATGCCACTAGGTACACTGAGTGTGTGCTAGTATAATGGCTTAGTTATAATTAGTTGGAGTGTGCAACGCAGGCAGATGCGCTCTGCAAATGTCTTGGCACTAGTGGGACTATAGCAAAGTCCAATAGCCACGTATAGGATGCCACTAGGTACACTGAGTGTGTGCTAGTATAATGGCTTAGTTATAATTAGTTGGAGTGTGCAACGCAGGCAGTTGCGCTCTGCAAATGTCTTGGCACTAGTGGGACTATAGCAAAGTCCAATAGCCACGTATAGGATGCCACTAGGTACACTGAGTGTTTGCTAGTATAATGGCTTAGTTATAATTAGTTGGAGTGTGCAACGCAGGCAGATGCGCTCTGCAAATGTCTTGGCACTAGTGGGACTAAAGCAAAGTCCAATAGCCACGTATAGGATGCCACTAGGTACACTGAGTGTTTGCTAGTATAATGGCTTAGTTATAATTAGTTGGAGTGTGCAACGCAGGCAGATGCGCTCTGCAAATGTCTTGGCACTAGTGGGACTAAAGCAAAGTCCAATAGCCACGTATAGGATGCCACTAGGTACACTGAGTGTTTGCTAGTATAATGGCTTAGTTAGAATGAGTTGGAGTGTGCAGAGGACAAGAGGGTACAGTGGCAGGATTGTGGTGCTCTGGGTAGAGGAATGGAAGCCTGCCTTTCTATTCCCTCCTAATGGTGAAATGCAGGGAGGAAATCCCTGACCTGGGCTACACAGACGCTGTTGCTGTTTGCAGGACCTGTCACCTATGGCTCTCTGACCCTGCCGCTTTGAGCCCTTAAAAGGACTGCTAGAATGTGCTCTCCCTAAGCTGTCTAACGTTGTGTATGCAGCGCATACAGCTGTATCGGCTATAGGACTCAGGAGGACGGAGCTGCGACACTGATGTCTGACACCAAAGACGCAGAAGGCAGATAATGGCGTTCGTGAAGAAAATGTCCGGTTTTATAATGCAGGGACATGTGACATGCAGATCCTATCACACATGCCGTTGCTTCTCTGGCTCAAAGTCCACTTAGCTGTGTGTGTGTCTGTGATTGGCTGACATGCTGGCCCGCCCCACAAGACGCGCGCGCTTAGGGAAGGAAGACAAGAAAAAAAAAAAAAAAATGGCGATCGCCATTATAGAAACAGCAGTGATCTGAAGGCGCTGTTCACGCACACTATACACTGAAATGTGATAATAGTTTGATTCACAGAGTGACTTACACTATTACAGCAGAAACCAAGCTATGATTTAGCTGTTTTTTGGCTGCTAGAACCATTCTCGAACGTTTCTAGAACTATCGAGCTTTTGCAAAAAGCTCGAGTTCTAGTTCGATCTAGAACATGCCCCAAAATCACTCGAGCCTAGAACTGGAGAACCACGAACCGCGCTCAACTCTAGTCTTCAGTAGAGATGGATAGTCGAGCTGGGCTATCAGACGGTCACCTCTGTAGCTGTAGTGTCATTTTTCCTATGGTCCAATGTGTAAATTAAACAAAAAAGTGCACGTTTGTTATGATGTCCAAGATGGGGACCAGGATGTGGACATAATAAAAAATTAGGGAACATGATAGGAGACATTTCTACAATACATATAATCATTCTTATCTATTTAATACGATGACAACAGCTCTCCATACCTGCAGTCCACTACAAGGACCACCCTCTCTAATCCCTGAAAAATGAAATCATCCTCAGTGACGAAGAGAGGGGGCTAAGCGCCCCCCATGGTCTCAGAGCATTGACTCTTCTAAGAGTCCTAAGAGTCCTGCTCACACTGATGGGGTGCAGCTGTGGGACCCTATTTTCAGAGATGATGTCCTCCACCCAACTCTCAAAAAGCTGAAAGGGTCTTCAGTAGAGATGGATAGTCGAGCTGGGCTATCAGACGGTCACCTCTGTAGCTGTAGTGTCATTTTTCCTATGGTCCAATGTGTAAATTAAACAAAAAAGTGCACGTTTGTTATGATGTCCAAGATGGGGACCAGGATGTGGACATAATAAAAAATTAGGGAACATGATAGGAGACATTTCTACAATACATATAATCATTCTTATCTATCTAATACGATGATAACAGCTCTCCATATCTGCAGTCCACCACAAGGACCACCCTCTCTAATCCCTGAAAAATGAAATCATCCTCAGTGATGAAGAGAGGGGGCTAAGTGCCCCCAATGGTCTCAGAGCATTGACTCTTCTAAGAGTCCTAAGAGTCCTGCTCACACTGATGGGGTGCAGCTGTGGGACCCTATTTTCAGAGATGATGTCCTCCACCCAACTCTCAAAAAGCTGAAAGGGTCTAAGAGTCCTAAGAGTCCTGCTCACACTGATGGGGTGCAGCTGTGGGACCCTATTTTCAGAGATGATGTCCTCCACCCAACTCTCAAAAAGCTGAAAGGGTCTTCAGTAGAGATGGATAGTCGAGCTGGGCTATCAGACGGTCACCTCTGTAGCTGTAGTTTCATTTTCCCTATGGTCCAATGTGTAAATTAAACAAAAAAGTGCACGTTTGTTATGATGTCCAAGATGGGGACCAGGATGTGGACATAATAAAAAATTAGGGAACATGATAGGAGACATTTCTACAATACATATAATCATTCTTATCTATCTAATACGATGACAACAGCTCTCCATACCTGCAGTCCACCACAAGGACCACCCTCTCTAATCCCTGAAAAATGAAATCATCCTCAGTGATGAAGAGAGGGGGCTAAGTGCCCCCAATGGTCTCAGAGCATTGACTCTTCTAAGAGTCCTAAGAGTCCTGCTCACACTGATGGGGTGCAGCTGTGGGACCCTATTTTCAGAGATGATGTCCTCCACCCAACTCTCAAAAAGCTGAAAGGGTCTTCAGTAGAGATGGATAGTCGAGCTGGGCTATCAGACGGTCACCTCTGTAGCTGTAGTGTCATTTTTCCTATGGTCCAATGTGTAAATTAAACAAAAAAGTGCACGTTTGTTATGATGTCCAAGATGGGGACCAGGATGTGGACATAATAAAAAATTAGGGAACATGATAGGAGACATTTCTACAATACATATAATCATTCTTATCTATCTAATACGATGACAACAGCTCTCCATACCTGCAGTCCACCACAAGGACCACCCTCTCTAATCCCTGAAAAATGAAATCATCCTCAGTGACGAAGAGAGGGGGCTAAGCGCCCCCATGGTCTCAGAGCATTAACTCTTCTAAGAGTCCTAAGAGTCCTGCTCACACTGATGGGGTGCAGCTGTGGGACCCTATTTTCAGAGATGATGTCCTCCACCCAACTCTCAAAAAGCTGAAAGGGTCTTCAGTAGAGATGGATAGTCGAGCTGGGCTATCAGACGGTCACCTCTGTAGCTGTAGTGTCATTTTTCCTATGGTCCAATGTGTAAATTAAACAAAAAAGTGCACGTTTGTTATGATGTCCAAGATGGGGACCAGGATGTGGACATAATAAAAAATTAGGGAACATGATAGGAGACATTTCTACAATACATATAATCATTCTTATCTATCTAATACGATGACAACAGCTCTCCATACCTGCAGTCCACCACAAGGACCACCCTCTCTAATCCCTGAAAAATGAAATCATCCTCAGGGACGAAGAGAGGGGGCTAAGCGCCCCCCATGGTTTTAGAGCATTGACTCTTCTAAGAGTCCTAAGAGTCCTGCTTACACTGATGGGGTGCAGCTGTGGGACCCTATTTTAAGAGATGATGTCCTCCACCCAACTCTCAAAAAGCTGAAAGGGTCTTCAGTAGAGATGGATAGTCGAGCTGGGCTATCAGACGGTCACCTCTGTAGCTGTAGTGTCATTTTTCCTATGGTCCAATGTGTAAATTAAACAAAAAAGTGCACGTTTGTTATGATGTCCAAGATGGGGACCAGGATGTGGACATAATAAAAAATTAGGGAACATGATAGGAGACATTTCTACAATACATATAATCATTCTTATCTATCTAATACGATGACAACAGCTCTCCATACCTGCAGTCCACCACAAGGACCACCCTCTCTAATCCCTGAAAAATGAAATCATCCTCAGTGACGAAGAGAGGGGGTAAGCGCCCCCATGGTCTCAGAGCATTAACTCTTCTAAGAGTCCTAAGAGTCCTGCTCACACTGATGGGGTGCAGCTGTGGGACCCTATTTTCAGAGATGATGTCCTCCACCCAACTCTCAAAAAGCTGAAAGGGTCTTCAGTAGAGATGGATAGTCGAGCTGGGCTATCAGACGGTCACCTCTGTAGCTGTAGTGTCATTTTTCCTATGGTCCAATGTGTAAATTAAACAAAAAAGTGCACGTTTGTTATGATGTCCAAGATGGGGACCAGGATGTGGACATAATAAAAAATTAGGGAACATGATAGGAGACATTTCTACAATACATATAATCATTCTTATCTATCTAATACGATGACAACAGCTCTCCATACCTGCAGTCCACCACAAGGACCACCCTCTCTAATCCCTGAAAAATGAAATCATCCTCAGGGACGAAGAGAGGGGGCTAAGCGCCCCCCATGGTTTTAGAGCATTGACTCTTCTAAGAGTCCTAAGAGTCCTGCTTACACTGATGGGGTGCAGCTGTGGGACCCTATTTTAAGAGCTGATGTCCTCCACCCAACTCTCAAAAAGCTGAAAGGGTCTTCAGTAGAGATGGATAGTCGAGCTGGGCTATCAGACGGTCACCTCTGTAGCTGTAGTGTCATTTTTCCTATGGTCCAATGTGTAAATTAAACAAAAAAGTGCACGTTTGTTATGATGTCCAAGATGGGGACCAGGATGTGGACATAATAAAAAATTAGGGAACATGATAGGAGACATTTCTACAATACATATAATCATTCTTATCTATCTAATACGATGACAACAGCTCTCCATACCTGCAGTCCACCACAAGGACCACTCTCTCTAATCCCTGAAAAATGAAATCATCCTCAGTGACGAAGAGAGGGGGCTAAGCGCCCCCCATGGTCTCAAAACATTGACTCTTCTAAGAGTCCTAAGAGTCCTGCTCACACTGATGGGGTGCAGCTGTGGGACCCTATTTTCAGAGATGATGTCCTCCACCCAACTCTCAAAAAGCTGAAAGGGTCTTCAGTAGAGATGGATAGTCGAGCTGGGCTACCAGACGGTCACCTCTGTAGCTGTAGTGTCATTTTTCCTATGGTCCAATGTGTAAATTAAACAAAAAAGTGCACGTTTGTTATGATTTCCAAGATGGGGACCAGGATGTGGACATAATAAAAAAATAGGGAACATGATAGGAGACATTTCTACAATACATATAATCATTCTTATCTATCTAATACGATGACAACAGCTCTCCATACCTGCAGTCCACCACAAGGACCACCCTCTCTATTCCCTGAAAAGTGAAATCATCCTCAGTGACGAAGAGAGGGGGCTAAGCGCCCCCCATGGTCTCAAAACATTGACTCTTCTAAGAGTCCTAAGAGTCCTGCTCACACTGATGGGGTGCAGCTGTGGGACCCTATTTTCAGAGATGATGTTCTCCACCCAACTCTCAAAAAGCTGAAAGGGTCTTCAGTAGAGATGGATAGTCGAGCTGGGCTATCAGACGGTCACCTCTGTAGCTGTAGTGTCATTTTTCCTATGGTCCAATGTGTAAATTAAACAAAAAAGTGCACGTTTGTTATGATGTCCAAGATGGGGACCAGGATGTGGACATAATAAAAAATTAGGGAACATGATAGGAGACATTTCTACAATACATATAATCATTCTTATCTATCTAATACGATGACAACAGCTCTCCATACCTGCAGTCCACCACAAGGACCACCCTCTCTAATCCCTGAAAAATGAAATCATCCTCAGTGACGAAGAGAGGGGGCTAAGCGCCCCCATGGTCTCAGAGCATTAACTCTTCTAAGAGTCCTAAGAGTCCTGCTCACACTGATGGGGTGCAGCTGTGGGACCCTATTTTCAGAGATGATGTCCTCCACCCAACTCTCAAAAAGCTGAAAGGGTCTTCAGTAGAGATGGATAGTCGAGCTGGGCTATCAGACGGTCACCTCTGTAGCTGTAGTGTCATTTTTCCTATGGTCCAATGTGTAAATTAAACAAAAAAGTGCACGTTTGTTATGATGTCCAAGATGGGGACCAGGATGTGGACATAATAAAAAATTAGGGAACATGATAGGAGACATTTCTACAATACATATAATCATTCTTATCTATCTAATACGATGACAACAGCTCTCCATACCTGCAGTCCACCACAAGGACCACCCTCTCTAATCCCTGAAAAATGAAATCATCCTCAGTGACGAAGAGAGGGGGCCAAGCGCCCCCCATGGTACCAGAGCATTGACTCTTCTAAGAGTCCTAAGAGTCCTGCTCACACTGATGGGGTGAAGCTGTGGGACCCTATTTTCAGAGATGATGTCCTCCACCCAACTCTCAAAAAGCTGAAAGGGTCTTCAGTAGAGATGGATAGTCGAGCTGGGCTATCAGACGGTCACCTCTGTAGCTGTAGTGTCATTTTTCCTATGGTCCAATGTGTAAATTAAACAAAAAAGTGCACGTTTGTTATGATTTCCAAGATGGGGACCATGATGTGGACATAATAAAAAAATAGGGAACATGATAGGAGACATTTCTACAATACATATAATCATTCTTATCTATCTAATACGATGACAACAGCTCTCCATACCTGCAGTCCACCACAAGGACCACCCTCTCTATTCCCTGAAAAGTGAAATCATCCTCAGTGACGAGGAGAGGGGGCTAGGCGCCCCCCATGGTCTCAGAGCATTGACTCTTCTAAGAGTCCTAAGAGTCCTGCTCACACTGATGGGGTGCAGCTGTGGGACCCTATTTTCAGAGATGATGTTCTCCACCCAACTCTCAAAAAGCTGAAAGGGTCTTCAGTAGAGATGGATAGTCGAGCTGGGCTATCAGACGGTCACCTCTGTAGCTGTAGTGTCATTTTTCCTATGGTCCAATGTGTAAATTAAACAAAAAAGTGCACGTTTGTTATGATGTCCAAGATGGGGACCAGGATGTGGACATAATAAAAAATTAGGGAACATGATAGGAGACATTTCTACAATACATATAATCATTCTTATCTATTTAATACGATGACAACAGCTCTCCATACCTGCAGTCCACCACAAGGACCACCCTCTCTAATCCCTGAAAAATGAAATCATCCTCAGTGACGAAGAGAGGGGGCTAAGCGCCCCCCATGGTCTCAGAGCATTGACTCTTCTAAGAGTCCTAAGAGTCCTGCTCACACTGATGGGGTGCAGCTGTGGGACCCTATTTTCAGAGATGATGTCCTCCACCCAACTCTCAAAAAGCTGAAAGGGTCTTCAGTAGAGATGGATAGTCGAGCTGGGCTATCAGACGGTCACCTCTGTAGCTGTAGTGTCATTTTTCCTATGGTCCAATGTGTAAATTAAACAAAAAGTGCACGTTTGTTATGATGTCCAAGATGGGGACCAGGATGTGGACATAATAAAAAATTAGGGAACATGATAGGAGACATTTCTACAATACATATAATCATTCTTATCTATCTAATACGATGACAACAGCTCTCCATACCTGCAGTCCACCACAAGGACCACCCTCTCTAATCCCTGAAAAATGAAATCATCCTCAGTGACGAAGAGAGGGGGCTAAGCGCCCCCCATGGTTTTAGAGCATTGACTCTTCTAAGAGTCCTAAGAGTCCTGCTTACACTGATGGGGTGCAGCTGTGGGACCCTATTTTAAGAGATGATGTCCTCCACCCAACTCTCAAAAAGCTGAAAGGGTCTTCAGTAGAGATGGATAGTCGAGCTGGGCTATCAGACGGTCACCTCTGTAGCTGTAGTGTCATTTTTCCTTTGGTCCAATGTGGAAATTAAACAAAAAAGTGCACGTTTGTTATGATGTCCAAGATGGGGACCAGGATGTGGACATAATAAAAAATTAGGGAACATGATAGGAGACATTTCTACAATACATATAATCATTCTTATCTATTTAATACGATGACAACAGCTCTCCATACCTGCAGTCCACCACAAGGACCACCCTCTCTAATCCCTGAAAAATGAAATCATCCTCAGTGACGAAGAGAGGGGGCTAAGCGCCCCCCATGGTCTCAGAGCATTGACTCTTCTAAGAGTCCTAAGAGTCCTGCTCACACTGATGGGGTGCAGCTGTGGGACCCTATTTTCAGAGATGATGTCCTCCACCCAACTCTCAAAAAGCTGAAAGGGTCTTCAGTAGAGATGGATTGTCGAGCTGGGCTATCAGACGGTCACCTCTGTAGCTGTAGTGTCATTTTTCCTATGGTCCAATGTGTAAATTAAACAAAAAAGTGCACGTTTGTTATGATGTCCAAGATGGGGACCAGGATGTGGACATAATAAAAAATTAGGGAACATGATAGGAGACATTTCTACAATACATATAATCATTCTTATCTACCTAATACGATGATAACAGCTCTCCATACCTGCAGTCCACCACAAGGACCACCCTCTCTAATCCCTGAAAAATGAAATCATCCTCAGTGACGAAGAGAGGGGGCTAAGTGCCCCCAATGGTCTCAGAGCATTGACTCTTCTAAGAGTCCTAAGAGTCCTGCTCACACTGATGGGGTGCAGCTGTGGGACCCTAATTTCAGAGATGATGTCCTCCACCCAACTCTCAAAAAGCTGAAAGGGTCTTCAGTAGAGATGGATAGTCGAGCTGGGCTATCAGACAGTCACCTCTGTAGCTGTAGTGTCATTTTTCCTATGGTCCAATGTGTAAATTAAACAAAAAAGTGCACGTTTGTTATGATGTCCAAGATGGGGACCAGGATGTGGACATAATAAAAAATTAGGGAACATGATAGGAGACATTTCTACAATACATATAATCATTCTTATCTATCTAATACGATGACAACAGCTCTCCATACCTGCAGTCCACAACAAGGACCACCCTCTCTAATCCCTGAAAAATGAAATCATCCTCAGTGACGAAGAGAGGGGGCTAAGCGCCCCCCATGGTTTTAGAGCATTGACTCTTCTAAGAGTCCTAAGAGTCCTGCTCACACTGATGGGGTGCAGCTGTGGGACCCTAATTTCAGAGATGATGTCCTCCACCCAACTCTCAAAAAGCTGAAAGGGTCTTCAGTAGAGATGGATAGTCGAGCTGGGCTATCAGACGGTCAACACTGTAGCTGTAGTGTCATTTTTCCTATGGTCCAATGTGTAAATTAAACAAAAAAGTGCACGTTTGTTATGATGTCCAAGATGGGGACCAGGATGTGGACATAATAAAAAATTAGGGAACATGATAGGAGACATTTCTACAATACATATAATCATTCTTATCTATCTAATACGATGACAACAGCTCTCCATACCTGCAGTCCACAACAAGGACCACCCTCTCTAATCCCTGAAAAATGAAATCATCCTCAGTGACGAAGAGAGGGGGCTAAGCGCCCCCCATGGTTTTAGAGCATTGACTCTTCTAAGAGTCCTAAGAGTCCTGCTTACACTGATGGGGTGCAGCTGTGGGACCCTATTTTAAGAGATGATGTCCTCCACCCAACTCTCAAAAAGCTGAAAGGGTCTTCAGTAGAGATGGATAGTCGAGCTGGGCTATCAGACGGTCACCTCTGTAGCTGTAGTGTCATTTTTCCTATGGTCCAATGTGTAAATTAAACAAAAAAGTGCACGTTTGTTATGATGTCCAAGATGGGGACCAGGATGTGGACATAATAAAAAATTAGGGAACATGATAGGAGACATTTCTACAATACATATAATCATTCTTATCTATCTAATACGATGACAACAGCTCTCCATACCTGCAGTCCACCACAAGGACCACCCTCTCTAATCCCTGAAAAATGAAATCATCCTCAGTGACGAAGAGAGGGGGCCAAGCGCCCCCCATGGTACCAGAGCATTGACTCTTCTAAGAGTCCTAAGAGTCCTGCTCACACTGATGGGGTGAAGCTGTGGGACCCTATTTTCAGAGATGATGTCCTCCACCCAACTCTCAAAAAGCTGAAAGGGTCTTCAGTAGAGATGGATAGTCGAGCTGGGCTATCAGACGGTCACCTCTGTAGCTGTAGTGTCATTTTTCCTATGGTCCAATGTGTAAATTAAACAAAAAAGTGCACGTTTGTTATGATTTCCAAGATGGGGACCATGATGTGGACATAATAAAAAAATAGGGAACATGATAGGAGACATTTCTACAATACATATAATCATTCTTATCTATCTAATACGATGACAACAGCTCTCCATACCTGCAGTCCACCACAAGGACCACCCTCTCTATTCCCTGAAAGGTGAAATCATCCTCAGTGACGAGGAGAGGGGGCTAAGCGCCCCCCATGGTCTCAGAGCATTGACTCTTCTAAGAGTCCTAAGAGTCCTGCTCACACTGATGGGGTGCAGCTGTGGGACCCTATTTTCAGAGATGATGTTCTCCACCCAACTCTCAAAAAGCTGAAAGGGTCTTCAGTAGAGATGGATAGTCGAGCTGGGCTATCAGACGGTCACCTCTGTAGCTGTAGTGTCATTTTTCCTATGGTCCAATGTGTAAATTAAACAAAAAAGTGCATGTTTGTTATGATGTCCAAGATGGGGACCAGGATGTGGACATAATAAAAAATTAGGGAACATGATAGGAGACATTTCTACAATACATATAATCATTCTTATCTATTTAATACGATGACAACAGCTCTCCATACCTGCAGTCCACCACAAGGACCACCCTCTCTAATCCCTGAAAAATGAAATCATCCTCAGTGACGAAGAGAGGGGGCTAAGCGCCCCCCATGGTCTCAGAGCATTGACTCTTCTAAGAGTCCTAAGAGTCCTGCTCACACTGATGGGGTGCAGCTGTGGGACCCTATTTTCAGAGATGATGTCCTCCACCCAACTCTCAAAAAGCTGAAAGGGTCTTCAGTAGAGATGGATAGTCGAGCTGGGCTATCAGACGGTCACCTCTGTAGCTGTAGTGTCATTTTTCCTATGGTCCAATGTGTAAATTAAACAAAAAAGTGCACGTTTGTTATGATGTCCAAGATGGGGACCAGGATGTGGACATACATTCTTATCTATCTAATACGATGATAACAGCTCTCCATATCTGCAGTCCACCACAAGGACCACCCTCTCTAATCCCTGAAAAATGAAATCATCCTCAGTGATGAAGAGAGGGGGCTAAGTGCCCCCAATGGTCTCAGAGCATTGACTCTTCTAAGAGTCCTAAGAGTCCTGCTCACACTGATGGGGTGCAGCTGTGGGACCCTATTTTCAGAGATGATGTCCTCCACCCAACTCTCAAAAAGATGAAAGGGTCTTCAGTAGAGATGGATAGTCGAGCTGGGCTATCAGACGGTCACCTCTGTAGCTGTAGTGTCATTTTTCCTATGGTCCAATGTGTAAATTAAACAAAAAAGTGCACGTTTGTTATGATGTCCAAGATGGGGACCAGGATGTGGACATAATAAAAAATTAGGGAACATGATAGGAGACATTTCTACAATACATATAATCATTCTTATCTATCTAATACGATGACAACAGCTCTCCATACCTGCAGTCCACCACAAGGACCACCCTCTCTAATCCCTGAAAAATGAAATCATCCTCAGTGACGAAGAGAGGGGGCTAAGCGCCCCCCATGGTTTTAGAGCATTGACTCTTCTAAGAGTCCTAAGAGTCCTGCTTACACTGATGGGGTGCAGCTGTGGGACCCTATTTTAAGAGATGATGTCCTCCACCCAACTCTCAAAAAGCTGAAAGGGTCTTCAGTAGAGATGGATAGTCGAGCTGGGCTATCAGACGGTCACCTCTGTAGCTGTAGTGTCATTTTTCCTATGGTCCAATGTGGAAATTAAACAAAAAAGTGCACGTTTGTTATGATGTCCAAGATGGGGACCAGGATGTGGACATAATAAAAAATTAGGGAACATGATAGGAGACATTTCTACAATACATATAATCATTCTTATCTATTTAATACGATGACAACAGCTCTCCATACCTGCAGTCCACCACAAGGACCACCCTCTCTAATCCCTGAAAAATGAAATCATCCTCAGTGACGAAGAGAGGGGGCTAAGCGCCCCCCATGGTCTCAGAGCATTGACTCTTCTAAGAGTCCTAAGAGTCCTGCTCACACTGATGGGGTGCAGCTGTGGGACCCTATTTTCAGAGATGATGTCCTCCACCCAACTCTCAAAAAGCTGAAAGGGTCTTCAGTAGAGATGGATTGTCGAGCTGGGCTATCAGACGGTCACCTCTGTAGCTGTAGTGTCATTTTTCCTATGGTCCAATGTGTAAATTAAACAAAAAAGTGCACGTTTGTTATGATGTCCAAGATGGGGACCAGGATGTGGACATAATAAAAAATTAGGGAACATGATAGGAGACATTTCTACAATACATATAATCATTCTTATCTACCTAATACGATGATAACAGCTCTCCATACCTGCAGTCCACCACAAGGACCACCCTCTCTAATCCCTGAAAAATGAAATCATCCTCAGTGACGAAGAGAGGGGGCTAAGTGCCCCCAATGGTCTCAGAGCATTGACTCTTCTAAGAGTCCTAAGAGTCCTGCTCACACTAATGGGGTGCAGCTGTGGGACCCTAATTTCAGAGATGATGTCCTCCACCCAACTCTCAAAAAGCTGAAAGGGTCTTCAGTAGAGATGGATAGTCGAGCTGGGCTATCAGACGGTCACCTCTGTAGCTGTAGTGTCATTTTTCCTATGGTCCAATGTGTAAATTAAACAAAAAAGTGCACGTTTGTTATGATGTCCAAGATGGGGACCAGGATGTGGACATAATAAAAAATTAGGGAACATGATAGGAGACATTTCTACAATACATATAATCATTCTTATCTATCTAATACGATGACAACAGCTCTCCATACCTGCAGTCCACAACAAGGACCACCCTCTCTAATCCCTGAAAAATGAAATCATCCTCAGTGACGAAGAGAGGGGGCTAAGCGCCCCCCATGGTTTTAGAGCATTGACTCTTCTAAGAGTCCTAAGAGTCCTGCTCACACTGATGGGGTGCAGCTGTGGGACCCTAATTTCAGAGATGATGTCCTCCACCCAACTCTCAAAAAGCTGAAAGGGTCTTCAGTAGAGATGGATAGTCGAGCTGGGCTATCAGACGGTCACCTCTGTAGCTGTAGTGTCATTTTTCCTATGGTCCAATGTGTAAATTAAACAAAAAAGTGCACGTTTGTTATGATGTCCAAGATGGGGACCAGGATGTGGACATAATAAAAAATTAGGGAACATGATAGGAGACATTTCTACAATACATATAATCATTCTTATCTATTTAATACGATGACAACAGCTCTCCATACCTGCAGTCCACCACAAGGACCACCCTCTCTAATCCCTGAAAAATGAAATCATCCTCAGTGACGAAGAGAGGGGGCTAAGCGCCCCCCATGGTCTCAGAGCATTGACTCTTCTAAGAGTCCTAAGAGTCCTGCTCACACTGATGGGGTGCAGCTGTGGGACCCTATTTTCAGAGATGATGTCCTCCACCCAACTCTCAAAAAGCTGAAAGGGTCTTCAGTAGAGATGGATTGTCGAGCTGGGCTATCAGACGGTCACCTCTGTAGCTGTAGTGTCATTTTTCCTATGGTCCAATGTGTAAATTAAACAAAAAAGTGCACGTTTGTTATGATGTCCAAGATGGGGACCAGGATGTGGACATAATAAAAAATTAGGGAACATGATAGGAGACATTTCTACAATACATATAATCATTCTTATCTACCTAATACGATGATAACAGCTCTCCATACCTGCAGTCCACCACAAGGACCACCCTCTCTAATCCCTGAAAAATGAAATCATCCTCAGTGACGAAGAGAGGGGGCTAAGTGCCCCCAATGGTCTCAGAGCATTGACTCTTCTAAGAGTCCTAAGAGTCCTGTTTACACTGATGGGGTGCAGCTGTGGGACCCTAATTTCAGAGATGATGTCCTCCACCCAACTCTCAAAAAGCTGAAAGGGTCTTCAGTAGAGATGGATAGTCGAGCTGGGCTATCAGACGGTCACCTCTGTAGCTGTAGTGTCATTTTTCCTATGGTCCAATGTGTAAATTAAACAAAAAAGTGCAAGTTTGTTATGATGTCCAAGATGGGGACCAGGATGTGGACATAATAAAAAATTAGGGAACATGATAGGAGACATTTCTACAATACATATAATCATTCTTATCTATCTAATACGATGACAACAGCTCTCCATACCTGCAGTCCACCACAAGGACCACCCTCTCTAATCCCTGAAAAATGAAATCATCCTCAGTGACGAAGAGAGGGGGCTAAGCGCCCCCATGGTCTCAGAGCATTAACTCTTCTAAGAGTCCTAAGAGTCCTGCTCACACTGATGGGTGCAGCTGTGGGACCCTATTTTCAGAGATGATGTCCTCCACCCAACTCTCAAAAAGCTGAAAGGGTCTTCAGTAGAGATGGATAGTCGAGCTGGGCTATCAGACGGTCACCTCTGTAGCTGTAGTGTCATTTTTCCTATGGCCCAATGTGTAAATTAAACAAAAAAGTGCACGTTTGTTATGATGTCCAAGATGGGGACCAGGATGTGGACATAATAAAAAATTAGGGAACATGATAGGAGACATTTCTACAATACATATAATCATTCTTATCTATCTAATACGATGACAACAGCTCTCCATACCTGCAGTCCACCACAAGGACCACCCTCTCTAATCCCTGAAAAATGAAATCATCCTCAGTGACGAAGAGAGGGGGCCAAGCGCCCCCCATGGTACCAGAGCATTGACTCTTCTAAGAGTCCTAAGAGTCCTGCTCACACTGATGGGGTGAAGCTGTGGGACCCTATTTTCAGAGATGATGTCCTCCACCCAACTCTCAAAAAGCTGAAAGGGTCTTCAGTAGAGATGGATAGTCGAGCTGGGCTATCAGACGGTCACCTCTGTAGCTGTAGTGTCATTTTTCCTATGGTCCAATGTGTAAATTAAACAAAAAAGTGCACGTTTGTTATGGTGTCCAAGATGGGGACCAGGATGTGGACATAATAAGAAATTAGGGAACATGATAGGAGACATTTCTACAATACATATAATCATTCTTATCTATCTAATACGATGACAACAGCTCTCCATACCTGCAGTCCACCACAAGTACCACCCTCTCTAATCCCTGAAAAATGAAATCATCCTCAGGGACGAAGAGAGGGGGCTAAGCGCCCCCCATGGTTTTAGAGCATTGACTCTTCTAAGAGTCCTAAGAGTCCTGCTTACACTGATGGGGTGCAGCTGTGGGACCCTATTTTCAGAGATGATGTCCTCCACCCAACTCTCAAAAAGCTGAAAGGGTCTTCAGTAGAGATGGATAGTCGAGCTGGGCTATCAGACGGTCACCTCTGTAGCTGTAGTGTCATTTTTCCTATAATCCAATGTGTAAATTAAACAAAAAAGTGCACGTTTGTTATGATGTTCAAGATGGGGACCAGGATGTGGACATAATAAAAAATTAGGGAACATGATAGGAGACATTTCTACAATACATATAATCATTCTTATCTATCTAATACGATCACAACAGCTCTCCATACCTGCAGTCCACCACAAGGACCACTCTCTCTAATCCCTGAAAAATGAAATCATCCTCAGTGACGAAGAGAGGGGGCTAAGCGCCCCCCATGGTCTCAGAGCATTGACTCTTCAAAGAGTCCTAAGATTCCTGCTCACACTGATGGGGTGCAGCTGTGGGACCCTATTTTCAGAGATGATGTCCTCCACCCAACTCTCAAAAAGCTGAAAGGGTCTTCAGTAGAGATGGATAGTCGAGCTGGGCTATCAGACGGTCACCTCTGTAGCTGTAGTGTCATTTTTCCTATGGTCCAATGTGTAAATTAAACAAAACAGTGCACGTTTGATATGATTTCCAAGATGGGGACCAGGATGTGGACATAATAAAAAAATAGGGAACAAGATAGGAGACATTTCTACAATACATATAATCATTCTTATCTATCTAATACGATGACAACAGCTCTCCATACCTGCAGTCCACCACAAGGACCACCCTCTCTATTCCCTGAAAAGTGAAATCATCCTCAGTGACGAAGAGAGGGGGCTAAGCGCCCCCCATGGTCTCAGAGCATTGACTCTTCTAAGAGTCCTAAGAGTCCTGCTCACACTGATGGGGTGCAGCTGTGGGACCCTATTTTCAGAGATGATGTTCTCCACCCAACTCTCAAAAAGCTGAAAGGGTCTTCAGTAGAGATGGATAGTCGAGCTGGGCTATCAGACGGTCACCTCTGTAGCTGTAGTGTCATTTTTCCTATGGTCCAATGTGTAAATTAAACAAAAAAGTGCACATTTGTTATGATGTCCAAGATGGGGACCAGGATGTGGACATAATAAAAAATTAGGGAACATGATAGGAGACATTTCTACAATACATATAATCATTCTTATCTATTTAATACGATGACAACAGCTCTCCATACCTGCAGTCCACCACAAGGACCACCCTCTCTAATCCCTGAAAAATGAAATCATCCTCAGTGACGAAGAGAGGGGGCTAAGCGCCCCCCATGGTCTCAGAGCATTGACTCTTCTAAGAGTCCTAAGAGTCCTGCTCACACTGATGGGGTGCAGCTGTGGGACCCTATTTTCAGTGATGATGTCCTCCACCCAACTCTCAAAAAGCTGAAAGGGTCTTCAGTAGAGATGGATAGTCGAGCTGGGCTATCAGACGGTCACCTCTGTAGCTGTAGTGTCATTTTTCCTATGGTCCAATGTGTAAATTAAACAAAAAAGTGCACGTTTGTTATGATGTCCAAGATGGGGACCAGGATGTGGACATAATAAAAAATTAGGGAACATGATAGGAGACATTTCTACAATACATATAATCATTCTTATCTATCTAATACGATGATAACAGCTCTCCATATCTGCAGTCCACCACAAGGACCACCCTCTCTAATCCCTGAAAAATGAAATCATCCTCAGTGATGAAGAGAGGGGGCTAAGTGCCCCCAATGGTCTCAGAGCATTGACTCTTCTAAGAGTCCTAAGAGTCCTGCTCACACTGATGGGGTGCAGCTGTGGGACCCTATTTTCAGAGATGATGTCCTCCACCCAACTCTCAAAAAGCTGAAAGGGTCTTCAGTAGAGATGGATAGTCGAGCTGGGCTATCAGACGGTCACCTCTGTAGCTGTAGTGTCATTTTTCCTATGGTCCAATGTGTAAATTAAACAAAAAAGTGCACGTTTGTTATGATGTCCAAGATGGGGACCAGGATGTGGACATAATAAAAAATTAGGGAACATGATAGGAGACATTTCTATAATACATATAATCATTCTTATCTATCTAATACGATGACAACAGCTCTCCATACCTGCAGTCCACCACAAGGACCACCCTCTCTAATCCCTGAAAAATGAAATCATCCTCAGTGACGAAGAGAGGGGGCTAAGCGCCCCCCATGGTTTTAGAGCATTGACTCTTCTAAGAGTCCTAAGAGTCCTGCTTACACTGATGGGGTGCAGCTGTGGGACCCTATTTTAAGAGATGATGTCCTCCACCCAACTCTCAAAAAGCTGAAAGGGTCTTCAGTAGAGATGGATAGTCGAGCTGGGCTATCAGACGGTCACCTCTGTAGCTGTAGTGTCATTTTTCCTATGGTCCAATGTGGAAATTAAACAAAAAAGTGCACGTTTGTTATGATGTCCAAGATGGGGACCAGGATGTGGACATAATAAAAAATTAGGGAACATGATAGGAGACATTTCTACAATACATATAATCATTCTTATCTATTTAATACGATGACAACAGCTCTCCATACCTGCAGTCCACCACAAGGACCACCCTCTCTAATCCCTGAAAAATGAAATCATCCTCAGTGACGAAGAGAGGGGGCTAAGCGCCCCCCATGGTCTCAGAGCATTGACTCTTCTAAGAGTCCTAAGAGTCCTGCTCACACTGATGGGGTGCAGCTGTGGGACCCTATTTTCAGAGATGATGTCCTCCACCCAACTCTCAAAAAGCTGAAAGGGTCTTCAGTAGAGATGGATTGTCGAGCTGGGCTATCAGACGGTCACCTCTGTAGCTGTAGTGTCATTTTTCCTATGGTCCAATGTGTAAATTAAACAAAAAAGTGCACGTTTGTTATGATGTCCAAGATGGGGACCAGGATGTGGACATAATAAAAAATTAGGGAACATGATAGGAGACATTTCTACAATACATATAATCATTCTTATCTACCTAATACGATGATAACAGCTCTCCATACCTGCAGTCCACCACAAGGACCACCCTCTCTAATCCCTGAAAAATGAAATCATCCTCAGTGACGAAGAGAGGGGGCTAAGTGCCCCCAATGGTCTCAGAGCATTGACTCTTCTAAGAGTCCTAAGAGTCCTGCTCACACTGATGGGGTGCAGCTGTGGGACCCTAATTTCAGAGATGATGTCCTCCACCCAACTCTCAAAAAGCTGAAAGGGTCTTCAGTAGAGATGGATAGTCGAGCTGGGCTATCAGACGGTCACCTCTGTAGCTGTAGTGTCATTTTTCCTATGGTCCAATGTGTAAATTAAACAAAAAAGTGCACGTTTGTTATGATGTCCAAGATGGGGACCAGGATGTGGACATAATAAAAAATTAGGGAACATGATAGGAGACATTTCTACAATACATATAATCATTCTTATCTATCTAATACGATGACAACAGCTCTCCATACCTGCAGTCCACAACAAGGACCACCCTCTCTAATCCCTGAAAAATGAAATCATCCTCAGTGACGAAGAGAGGGGGCTAAGCGCCCCCCATGGTTTTAGAGCATTGACTCTTCTAAGAGTCCTAAGAGTCCTGCTCACACTGATGGGGTGCAGCTGTGGGACCCTAATTTCAGAGATGATGTCCTCCACCCAACTCTCAAAAAGCTGAAAGGGTCTTCAGTAGAGATGGATAGTCGAGCTGGGCTATCAGACGGTCACCTCTGTAGCTGTAGTGTCATTTTTCCTATGGTCCAATGTGTAAATTAAACAAAAAAGTGCACGTTTGTTATGATGTCCAAGATGGGGACCAGGATGTGGACATAATAAAAAAATAGGGAACATGATAGGAGACATTTCTACAATACATATAATCATTCTTATCTATCTAATACGATGACAACAGCTCTCCATACCTGCAGTCCACCACAAGGACCACCCTCTCTATTCCCTGAAAAGTGAAATCATCCTCAGTGACGAAGAGAGGGGGCTAAGCGCCCCCCATGGTCTCAGAGCATTGACTCTTCTAAGAGTCCTAAGAGTCCTGCTCACACTGATGGGGTGCAGCTGTGGGACCCTATTTTCAGAGATGATGTTCTCCACCCAACTCTCAAATAGCTGAAAGGGTCTTCAGTAGAGATGGATAGTCGAGCTGGGCTATCAGACGGTCACCTCTGTAGCTGTAGTGTCATTTTTCCTATGGTCCAATGTGTAAATTAAACAAAAAAGTGCACGTTTGTTATGATGTCCAAGATGGGGACCAGGATGTGGACATAATAAAAAATTAGGGAACATGATAGGAGACATTTCTACAATACATATAATCATTCTTATCTATTTAATACGATGACAACAGCTCTCCATACCTGCAGTCCACCACAAGGACCACCCTCTCTAATCCCTGAAAAATGAAATCATCCTCAGTGACGAAGAGAGGGGGCTAAGCGCCCCCCATGGTCTCAGAGCATTGACTCTTCTAAGAGTCCTAAGAGTCCTGCTCACACTGATGGGGTGCAGCTGTGGGACCCTATTTTCAGAGATGATGTCCTCCACCCAACTCTCAAAAAGCTGAAAGGGTCTTCAGTTGAGATGGATAGTCGAGCTGGGCTATCAGACGGTCACCTCTGTAGCTGTAGTGTCATTTTTCCTATGGTCCAATGTGTAAATTAAACAAAAAAGTGCACGTTTGTTATGATGTCCAAGATGGGGACCAGGATGTGGACATAATAAAAAATTAGGGAACATGATAGGAGACATTTCTACAATACATATAATCATTCTTATCTATCTAATACGATGACAACAGCTCTCCATACCGTATTTCATGGTCAATCCAGGTTTGTCAGTGATGGCACTGACATAATGTATGGCGTCTTTTTCGGGCGTTATCCTTTGCCTTTTCATTGTGAAAATCCAGTTGCCTATATCAAAGCAAATTCTACTACTTGTAAAGTATGCAGAAAATGAAATGTAGAACATATAACATCAACTGCTTAGGAACGCATCATAGGTTAGTACTTAAAAGGATATTGTCATGTTCTAGTCATAATGCAAGCTGGACATTTTTCATGTTACCCTGTAATCGCCGGCCTGTTCTAATGCTCACAAGCAAAGATATATGCTCAGCTGCTAAGGCTTCCCTCTGCCTTCTGAATGAAAATTGAATATGTCTGGCTCACTGTGTATATAGCAGGTGCTCAGAAAAAATAAGAGTCAATTCAAAAGAAATAGCTCTGGTACACTATAGTGATTAATAACGTAAGAAAAGAACTCTTGGAATGCTGAGAATTCTTTATTTGTGCAAAAGGATAATTCATCCAACGTTTCGACCTTGTTTTTAGGTCTTTATCAAGGATAAAGTTATCTAAGATCATAAAGGGTTACAAAACCATATAAACACGTAATTAGTACATAGTACAACATAACAGTACAATATATTGCTACTTGAGAGTACAATGGGTCAAATGACCATGAGGCACATACAAAAAATTTTTCCAAAGCCATAGTGAAAACATTTGTACTGAGGAAAGAAAATTTCCACATGACCTATCTGGAGAAACATTCTGGATCAAACAACCAAAAATAGTCAAGCAGGTAAATACACACCTATATGGATAACAGGATGATATGTGTTCAATTGAATAGCGTCATTGCCATTAAGGTACAAATGGAAAACTTGCAATCCTATATAGTGAAGGAAATGAACACATATCATATCAAAGAACACAGGAACATGGGTGTGAGAAAAACCTCAATGTTTATACTTTGTTCTTTATTATGGTGTGAACATGTATATGTCTCAGTACCTTATGCACTTGAGAATTCTAGTGAGTAGATGATGAAAGCCTATTCCAGAACTGGAATCGGTAAATAATTGTAGGTGGAATCTAAATGAAAAGATGGTACAAGTGTTATCATGACACGTGGGCTATAACACAATGGACCGTGTGACAAAGAAGAAAGGAGAGAAAGAAGAGGAAGAAAATGGAACTACCTGTAACATTACGTGATAGTCACTGGTAAGTATCACTTGACAATTTAGGTGAAAAAGGATTCCTTTATTAAAGGGTTCTCAGTCGCCTCAGGATCATGAAATACTAGGGTAAATGATATGAGAATGGGTAAGAAGCACCACTAAAGGAAATATGAAATGCAGGACATATATCTATAAACCCCTGAACTACATGATAGAAATAAAAAGAAGAAAAAAGAAAAAAAAGAAGAAAGAAGAACACATAGAATGCGGAAAGAGAATGGGTACAACTACCTGAGTTACTGCAGGGAGGCCCCTGGTTGGTATTGTGAGGGTTAGTGGAATTCCTTCACTGAAGGGTTCTCAGTTGCCTCAGGTTCGTGAAAAATGCTATAGACAAATAATGCCCGGAGAAAAGGGGTTCATATACAGCAAATAATGGTAATACAAGGTACATGTGTCACATGTAATAGTATATATATATATATATATTGTACTAAGCTCTACACCAGAAATAGAAAGTAGTCCCTCTGCCTTCTGTCTAGGTGCCCTGAGTTATGTCCTGTAAACTGTCACAGCGACCCAGACACACATGTGTAGTAGGGGAATATCCCTGCTGAGATGCCAGTGCTAGAGCACTCGTTTGCTGTGGAGTTGAACGCTATGTGAGCAGTTCTTACCTTCAATGAGCAGAAGTCTCTTTTTTCAGATTTCAATATCTCTGTGGGTATCTGGCAGAAATATGGAATACTCTTTACTGCTAAGACCCTGTACACCACTCCCACTAAAGAGGGCTTTACACGCTGCGACATCGCTAATGCGGAGTCGTTGGGGTCACGGAATTTGTGACGCACATCCGGCCGCATTAGCGATGTTGCTGCGTGTGACACCGATGAGCAATTTTGCATCGTTGCAAAAACGTGCAAAATCGCTCATCGGTGACATGGGTCTCCATTCTCGATTATCGTTACTGCAGCAGTAACGATGTAGTTCGTCGCTCCTGCGGCAGCACACATCACTCCGTGTGACACCGCAGAAACGAGGAACCTCTCCTTACCTGCCTCCCAGCCGCTATGAGGAAGGAAGGAGGTGGGCGGGATGTTCCGGCCACTCATCTCCGCCCCTCCGCTGCTATTGGGCGTGGCCTAACTGCCGACAATGTAAGACATACGGTGCATCAGCTCCTGCTTTAAGATCCCCAAAAGCGACGATATTAGATGAATTCTACAAAACTTTTCTTCAAAAAAGAAGAAATGTGTACAATAGAAACAATTTATATAGTCTTTTTGTGAATTTTAGATTTTTTTTTTGACCCATCTTCAACTTCAGCTTCTAAAGAGAACTGTCATCTCTGCCATCTCCTCAGCAGTGAATCTCTGGGCCAAAAGATAAGTAAAACTTGTTAAACTACAAAAAGAAAACATCTGGACAATCAAATTTTCACTTTGAACATAATTAATCTCCTGAGCTAACCTATTTTGAAGTGGAGAAGTTTTCATATAATTTAGCGGCGGCCATATTGGGACTGTACTGCAATCTGTGGTGCTGAGTTTGTGAGTTTTAATTACAAATATTCCTATGCCTTCTCTGAATAAACTCTTCCCTGCCATATTTTATTACTAAGCTTGAAAATCTGATAACAAATCCGCCATTTTCACTACAGATCAGCAATTGCTCTATTGACAGGATTTATTGTACAAACAAATATGTGGAGAAGGCATCTTCTTTATTAATATCAACACTATATATAAATCATCTGTAAACCAAGCACTTCAGAAGTTCTGTTAATCTCACACAGTTTATTAAATAAAACTAAATTTTACAGCATACAATGGCACAGATACCATGAGTAATCGTTTAGTTGATATGGCAACCGAAGCTGTGTGAGAGGTTGGCGGCCATTTTGGATTCATTCCTGTCAGTAAAATAAATAAAATTATAAAGCGCCTAATATCTATGAAATAAATAGTAAATACTCTTACTAAGCAATTCACCTGGCTAATGAAAGCATTCAGCCTTTGTTCTACCTTGCGGATCTGCCCTGTACACACTGCTCCTGTTTCTGAAGAAGTCTACAACTTATAAAATACTTTATTAGTGATCTTTACATTACTAGTCATTACCCAAATAGCGTAACCACGACTACACTACAGAGAGAGGTGAAGTGTAACCATCTAATCAGAGCCTTCATACAGGATTTCTAACAAAGCTGTTTTCTCTCAATTCAGAAATCACATTGCTTTCAATACAGCGGACTGTGTATACTATTAAATTTAAAAGGACACATATGTCTGAGTCTTTATTCTTATAATCTGCAGAGGACGAGAATTACAATTACATTAATGCCTATTTAAAGGAAAACCAGTTTTTTTTTGTTTTTTTTTTTAAATACATATCATTTATACCAATCTTCTACCTGTTATAACTAGCTGAAGCATTGCTATACTATACTATATATGCTATGCTCTGGAGATTCAATTACTGACCAATAAGACTCGCAGATTATAAAATCTTATATTGTCTCAACAAACAAGCAAGAAAGAATAGTCTACCCTTGAAAGAGACGTATATAAATGGAAATCAATCTTCCAGCTAAACAGAAAAGAAAAGGTGAAAGGCAAATGAAAAACTCTGAATGGGATAACCCAATATTGCAACAGGGTCAGAACTACGAGACAGACTCTTCCTGCTCTAACGACAGCCCAGACAAACAAAGAACGAAATGGGACAACAGTGCTTCTCCCGAACCTTCAATTTTAGATACTGGATTCATCAATAGAGATAACCCAAATAACATGGATATAAACACACTTCAGAGTTTTTTTGAGAAATCATTTGCAAGTTTTAGAATTCAACTTAACAAGGATATGCATAAAGAGTTTACAGAAATAAAACAGACAATGGAACATTTCAATGCAAGGGTTGAAAAAAACGAATCAGACATAGCTGAGTTAACAAAAGAAAACAAAGCAATTTCCAAAGAACAACTGGACATGAAAAATCAGATCAAATATCTCAAAATAAAATTGGCGGATTTGGAGGACCAGAATAGAAGGAATAATTTTAAGATCAGAGGGATTCCAGAGAGTGTTAAACAAGAGGATCTGATGACCTATATTAAAAAAATCCTTCAGGCTACCTTACCCACAATTACAGATGCAGAGTTAACAATTGACAGGGCACACAGACTACCAAAACCGAAATTCTTATCAACAGAGGTACCAAGAGACACAATCTTAAGAGTCCACTTCTTCCAGGTGAAAGAAGGTCTATTCAACTATTTAAAAGTCAATAAAACCTTACCTTCTCCCTACGAAAGACTGAGGTTATTTGCTGACCTTTCAAAGGAGACTTTAATTCAGAGGAAAAAATTTTCAGCAGTTACCCAGGCACTGAGAGAACTTAAAGTCCAATACAGATGGGGATTTCCAACAAAAGTGCTAATTTTTCATCAAAACAAGAATATCCCCATCAGTTCAGTAGAAGATGGATTAAATTTCATAAAGGAATTGAAGAAAAACCCGACTTAGTGATAGACTACTTTACGACTCGATGTTCAACAAAGAGGATCTTAATAGTCAGGAAGTTGCAGTTGACTTTCCCCCATAGGAGTAGCCTCTTGCAAGCCAAGAAGCAATACACTCCTTTAGTAATTTACTGTTCAAGAATACTTTGAATCCTACTGTTATTTTTTAGCGTTTAAGTTATTGGTTATGTACAACGATACCCATGACATTTTTATTTTTAACTCCTTTTTTCTCCCTACAGGAACATATGATTACAAAAAAGTTGGCTGTAAAATAATCAGATTGCAAGCCGTGTCTAAATGCATGTACGGAGTTTATACCCCAGCTTTTCATCTTATTAATGACACTTAAATTTGTTACTTACAATGTTAAAGGATTGAACTCACCCCAAAGGAGATTCTGGCTATGGAAATTCATTCAGGAAAACAATGTGGACGTAGTAGGCGTACAAGAAACAAAATTTGCCAAAGAGAATATTCCCAAACTTAATTTTAAAAACTATCCGCATTTATTTTTGTCTAGCAATGATAGGAAAAAAGCTGGCGTGTTAATTCTTATTAGAAACAGTGTCTCTTTTGAACTAATAGAACAAATTACAGGGAAGGATGGGAGATACATTATTTTAATTTGCAAGATTAATGATGTGACCTACACTCTTGTAAATTTGTACGCTCCAAACAAAAATCAGTTTCCTTTTTTAGACAAATTGTCTGTTGTGATAAGAGAAAAGCAACAAGGAGAACTATTGGTGTTTGGAGACTTTAATATGATTCCTAATGGTGTATTAGATACAACATCTAAGACTAGAATACTCCAGCCAACATTAGATAAATGGTTAGATAAAGAAGAACTAATGGACATCTTCAGGTGTATCAACACTTCTTCCAAGGAATTCACTTTCTACTCACATTCACATAAAACATACTCTAGAATAGACTTGATTTTATCCACTCTACATACTCTTAAAAAATTTACATCGATAGAAATTGGCGTTAGATCTTGGTCAGATCACGCACCAGTTTTCTTTGAGATTACTGAAAAATTCCCTTTTAACAACAACAGAATTTGGAGATGTAATTCTCACATATTTAGAAATCTTGAGTATAAGAAAGAGATAGAATCATCCTTAAAGCATTTTTTCATAGATAACAATACCAATGATATTTCCACAAATACCTTGTGGACTGCTCACAAAGCATTTATTAGAGGTATTCTAATACAAATAAGCAAAAGAGAACGAAAGAAAAATTTAGAAAAGTTAAAAAATCTAACTGAAGAAATAAAACATCTTGAGCAAAGACAAATAAGAAAACCTAACACCATCTTGGAATCTAAACTCTTAGAATTGAGGATTAAGCTTAAATCCTGTTTAATTGAGGATTATAACAGAGTTATAAACTTCAGTAAAACTAATATGTATCATTCAAACAATAAGCCAACTAAATTTATGATGTCAAGGATAAAACAGCAAAGAGTTAGAAACAGAATTATAGCTGTAAACAATAAATATGGTCAGCTATGCAAACATCCAAAAGATATTGCAGAGGCATTCGCTGACTACTACCATGACTTATATAATCTAAAAGACTGTACTTTACAAACGCAACCTTCGCAATCGTTAATTAATTCTTTTCTAGATAAAGTTAATTTACCTAAAATTGAAGAAAATGATTTAGAGGTTCTGAACAGGCCCATCACAAATAAAGAAATAGAGACCATTATTAAAAATTTAAAAAATGAAAAATCTCCTGGCCCCGATGGCCTAAATAATGAATATTACACAACATTTCAAAACATTTTAATACCCCACCTAACCAATCTTAATAATTATATATTATCATCAAATGATATTCCCGGGGAAATGTTAGGGGCAAATATAATTATGCTGTTGAAATCAAAGAAAGATCCTATGGACGTTTCGAACTATAGGCCAATTTCGCTTATAAATACGGACACCAGTGGGCAGGACCAGACGGAAGGAAACGCCCACCTAGGGGTCTGGAGACCCCGGGCAGGAAAAAGGAGTCAGTTGTTTTTAAGGAGAGTTGTGGAGTGAGGAGTAAGGAGTGGAGTCCAGGCCTCTGCTTTAGACCTGAGGCTGAACTGACAGGTTAGTTAACCCCGCTTAACTAACTTAAGACAACAAATGGGCTGCAATGCTGAGAACCTGCTTACCTACGTAACTGATGAGGGAGGATGTCGCAAATCCATGGGAAGATGTTCAAGCTCTCCTGCAGTTCTTGGTGGTCCGTACAGTCCGACCACTTCGAATTCTGAAAGGCACTCTTACCCTTTCTACCCTGGAACGAAGCTTACGCAAATAAACATGCTTGACCCTGGAATTGTTGACTCCGGTCTTCCTTTCATACCCCACACCTCCATTCCCATTTCTTATTTAAAAGTAATTACACAGACACAAATTTATCTTTGGATAATTTTGGCCATAGCAGCCATTTTATTAACAAGAATACATAAGCAATAAAATTTGCAATGTGGTAAGGTCCTTGAAGCTACCAAAACCCTGGTGATTCCCATAACCGAGCAATAAAAAACCTCAACTTGCTCCCAGCCGTTACCCACACTGGCTCAGGAGCACCAAATGGTAAGGGTTAATCCTCCATCAACCCCAACCACACCCCCAGGGGCCCCGACATACCCCATCGGGGTTCCCCCCCAAAATCACCAGGGGACCATCAATTCTGCCAATGAGGGGATCCATACCCGGATGAATCCCCGAACCAATTTTAAACCAACTTCAAGGACCCACCAATAAACAACACCACAACGAAGGCACCTTGAAACCCTTCAAGTGCCTGAGACCCCCCGCAACCAAAGGGCCCTCTCAATACCTCCCTGCAAGCCAAGAGCCCATAAGTCAGTTCCCACCGCATTAAGGTGTACCCCGTCAGCCAACCAAAATTCCTCTTCCGTCCTTTCCAACTCAACATGCCGTATTGCTATACCCCCGTTCCGACTAACAAACTTCGAGATCGCCCTATTAACCTTCGCCCGCGCCTTGTTCAACCTGTCAACTGACCGCGCTTTCTGCCAACTCTTTCTCGCTACTATCTCCGACCAGACTATCGTTAGACCTGGAAACGACACCCATAACCGTAACAAATCATGTTTGATGTCCTTTATCAAGATTCGAAAAGGACGCCCACCCAAATCATTCCCCCCGGCATGCAACACTAAGATGTCAGGAGGTCTGTCCAACTGGGCGTATCTATGCACCTCCTGCAACACCCTGTTCCACCCTAACCCCCGAACACCGAGCCATCGCACGAGAGCCAGGTCCTTCTCAAAACCTAGCTGTCTCCCGTTCCATCTCGCGTCCGCTCGTCGGGCTCCCCAATACACATAAGAGTGGCCAAGGATCCAGACCAGGGAAGGAAGGGGGGGTGCTTCTGCAATACAAAATGTACAGACGACACCATTTTATTGCCTCACCAAACCAAATTGACAAAAAACACACACTCTCCCCCCCCCCATTGCTACCCTAATACCCCCACCTTTTCCCCTCAATTGCCAACAACCACCTGGGGACGTACATACGACTTAAAGCGCTGCGACTTCCACCTACCAATCTGCTTAACTGTCTCCTCCGGTAGGCCGCATATAGAGGCCTCCGTCGCTGCCCCAATCCGAAAGACTTCGGATCTAACCCCAACGACTTCAAACATGCCCTAAAAACACTCACAAATTGGTATCTCGATAAAAAGGACCCATCCTCGTGACATAATAAGGGGCCATCCACCTTCGGACGGATCTGTTGAAAATTCCCGAGACACTTGAACGGGCACATATCAGATGCCACAACCATCCCCAAACGGACTAGTCTACCCACACCTCTCTGATCAGTTTTCGATTTCCTAATCCAAAATTCAACTCCGTTTTCCACTGACAATGTCACCCCAATCCAAGCCCCCGGGGAACGCCTTACTGGGCGATACCAACTCCCCAACCCGCAGGGCTCCAAAAAACGCCAAAGAAAAGGCTAACTTAAACAAACTCACCTCAAACGGAGATAGACAAACCCCCCACAACGCCCTACCCAGCCCAGCCCAGCTGGGACCCAGTTTGAGCGAGGAACGGAACAAGTCCTTCCCACACCAAGGTTTGCAGGCCCTACCTCAGTCAGGGTTTCACCCACACTCTACAGCTCCGGAATGTCATGCTCTTCAGCCTCCTCCTCCTCCTGCGCATCCTCATCCACTTTACCCTCCACACCAGTCCCAAGCTGGAAGCACTGCAGCACTGCCTCGGCGAAGCGGCAACAGACTGTGCTGCAGCTAATCTGCATAGGTGACAAACCCCACAATGCAGAAGAGGTGTGGACAGCTCTAAAACAGCATGCAGATCACTGGCTCACACCTCTGAACCTAAAGCCAGGAAAGGTTGTGTGTGACAATGGCCGGAACCTGGTGGCGGCTTTGAGGCGAGGCCAGCTGACACATGTTCCATGCATGGCCCATGTGCTCAACCTCGTGGTTCAGCGGTTTCTAAAGTCATACCCAGAGCTGTCTGATCTGCTGGTAAAAGTTCGCTGCCTGTCTGCACATTTTCGAAAGTCACCTACTGCTTCAGCCGGCCTTGCCGGCTTTCAGCGTCGTTTGCATCTTCCGGCTCACAGACTGGTGTGTGATGTCCCCACGCGTTGGAATTCAACTCTGCACATGTTGATCAGGATATGTGAGCAGAAGAGGGCAGTTGTTGAGTACCTGCATCACCTAAGCCGTCGGGAAATGGGTCAAACTCCACACATAACACCTGAGGAGTGGAGATGGATGTCCGACCTATGTACCATCCTCCAAAACTTTGAGGACTCCACCAAGATGGTGAGCGGCGATGACGCCATTATTAGCGTCACCATACCGCTTCTCTGCCTTCTAAAACGGTCTCTGCTCAAAACCAAACATGATGCATTGCAGGCGGAACACGATGAGTTGGAGCAAGAAACAGTAGTGGGTGTGGGTGATAACACATAGCCCAGCCTCGTCTCATCACAACGTGCAGTGGAGGACTATGACGAGGAGGAGGATGAAGACATGGAGCAACTCTCCGGCCAAATTGAGGATATGACATGCATACCAGTCATATGCTCAGTTCAGCGTGGCTGGCCAGAGGACAGGGTAGATGATGAGGAGGAGGAGGAGGAGGAGAAGGAGGAGGACAGCATGTTCAGTCATCGTGTTGGTCTGGATACTGAAGTGATGGCTGTTAAGAGTCTGGCGCACATGGATGACTTTGTGGTAAGCTGCCTGTCTCGTGACCCTCGCGTTAAGAACATCTTGGCCGACAATCATTACTGGTTGGTAACACTGTTAGACCCACGCTACAAGGAGAACTTTATGTCTCTTATTCCCGAGGCGGAGAGGTCAGCCAAAATGCAGCAGTTCCGGAAGGCCATAGTCACGGAAGTAGGCAAAGCATTCCCTTCACAAAACGCTAGCGTCATAATTGTAACACTATTAGTTAAAAGAAAGGGATAAAATGTAAAAAAAAAACAAAATAAGGCATGACTTTTTTTTAACATCAAATTTTTTTTTTTTAGATTTAACCAAAGAATGTGCACATTTGTTATAATAAACAAGTGAAAAATGTTGAAAATCAGTCATCCAAAGGTGTGTGAAAAAAATATATATATATGGTACCAATAAAAATGTCACTTTGTCCTGCAAAGAATGCAGCCCCCCAAATTATTTTTTTCCTCTGTGCGGCCCATACACCCAGCCGAGTTTGAGACCCCCTGCCTTACACTATATAGATATCATGTTCATTCCCCATCTATCTTGCTCAGGAGAGCATCTCCCTCCCCCGGCACCAAGAGCAGCTCATATTGAATTGTTACATTGACTAGTAACACTGCACACAGAAATGCACCTTAATATTCCACTGTTAACCCTTTCCTCCCAGCAGTAACACACAACTCCTCACCTTGATATCATGGTGATTTATGGTCAGAATGACTTCAATGCGATCAGTGATTTCTATTCTAGCTCTGCTCACATAGATTTTATATCCACACTCAACTATAGGCCGTTCTTCATATTTTGGGGGCTTTTAGTCAGATATACTAGTTTGTGCCTGTATAGTATTGGTGTAGATGGGAGTGTAGGGCATGGGTTACATGGCACTGTGGTGGGATACTGATGGGAGGTATTGGTGCTGTGTTTGATGCTTCTACTGGGTATTTTCCTACAAATACTGGAACAGCTTACTGCTTAGAATGATCCTTCCCAGCTCTATAATATATTATATATACCCCACAATGCAGGCTCACACACACATTTGTCTCAAGTGTGTTGTAGGGACACAGATACAGTCTTGGTCATGTGACTAAAGGCTACTTTACACACTGCGATATCGGTCCCGATATCGCTAGTGTGGGTACCCGCCCCATCTGTTGCGCGACACGGGCAAATCGCTGCCCATGCCGCACAACACCGACCAGACCCGTCACACATACTTACCTGACCGGCGACGTCGCTGTGACCGGCGAACCGCCTCCTTTCTAAGGGGGCGGTCCGTGCGGCGTCACAGCGACGTCACTGAGCGACCGCCCAATAGCAGCGGAGGGGCGGAGATGAGTGGCCGGAACATCCCGCCCACCTCCTTCCTTCCTCATAGCGGCTGGGAGGCAGGTAAGGAGAGGTTCCTCGTTTCTGCGGTGTCACACGGAGTGATGTGTGCTGCCGCAGGAGCGACGAACTACATCGTTACTGCTGCAGTAACGATAATCGAGAATGGAGACCCATGTCACCGATGAGCGATTTTGCACGTTTTTGCAACGATGCAAAATCGCTCATCGGTGTCACACGCAGCAACATCGCTAATGCGGCCGGATGTGCGTCACAAATTCCGTGACCCCAACGACTCCGCATTAGCGATGTCGCAGCGTGTAAAGCCCCCTTTAGTGGGAGTGGTGTACAGGGTCTTAGCAGTAAAGAGTATTCCATATTTCTGCCAGATACCCACAGAGATATTGAAATCTGAAAAAAGAGACTTCTGCTCATTGAAGGTAAGAACTGCTCACATAGCGTTCAACTCCACAGCAAACGAGTGCCCTAGCACTGGCATCTCAGCAGGGATATTCCCCTACTACACATGTGTGTCTGGGTCGCTGTGACAGTTTACAGGACATAACTCAAGGCACCTAGATAGAAGGCAGAGGTACTGGGATTGGTTGGTTTTTGGTGACGGAGGTGCAGGGGCTGGCGCCCATGTGCAGTGCTGGCTAAGGTATATTGATGATATTTTGATTTTTTGGCAGGGCACTGTGGAGCAGCTCGAGACATTTATGGAGGAACTTAATAACAACACCTTTAACATCAGATTGACGCATAAGCATAGCAGCAGTTGCGTTGACTTCCTGGATATTAAAATTTCATTCGGTTCTGAGCGAATTGTTCAGACCGACGTCCATAGGAAGGAAACATCAGTCAACGCACTGCTGCATGCTTCTTCTGCTCATACCCCCTCCACCATCCGGGCCGTACCGGCTGGCCAGTTCCTCAGGATGAAGCAAATTTGTTCGTCAGACACTGCTTTTGAACAACAGTCTGCCGACCTCCAGCGCCATAGGGGTGGCAAAGGCGGTCTTCCCCCGGTCTGCCTCAGCAACGGACACTAGCCAATAGTGACTAGTGAGATCAAGGGTAGAAAAATAATTTGCAGTTCTCAATGCAGCTAGCGATTCCTCAATACGGGGGAGTGGTGCCGTCCTTCTTCTTTAACAGGACCAACGGAGCTGCCCAAAGGCTACAACTGTCACGGATAACCCCAGCCGCCTTCATGTTGCTCAACATGTCCTTGGTACACTGGTAATGTGAAGGTGGTATTGGCTTATAGCTCTCTTTGATGGGTGGGTGTGCACCTGTGGGGATGTAGTGTTGGACCCCTTTTATTCCCCCAAAATCTAGCGGATGTTTGCTGAAGACTTGCTCGCTCGTATTCTTGCACTACCCTGTGGACCCGCTTCTTGTGATGTGAAGGTGTGGAGTCAGTGCCTACGTGTAATTCCTTACACCACTCCTCTGGCTGACTTGGTGAGCAGTCACTGACTGGGTGGGGTGCAGTAATAGTGGATGCTGCTACTTGGATAGCATGTGTATCTACTGTGAACAGCTTATCAATGGTGGCAAGTCGGGGCAGCTTAACCTCCTGCTCTCCGCAGTTTAACACTCTCACGGGCACTCTTCCCTTCCGCACTAATGAATAAAACTATGATGTAAATATCATATAGATACCCCACAATTGTAAATAAAGGTAGGTTATGGGAAAAGGGGGAACAGGGAAAGAGGAAAATAGTGTAATAAAGTATACCTTCTGGGGGTGAGAGGAAATGGCAGCACAGCCAGTGGAGGTGAAGCAAAAGGAAGCCTGCAACTAAAGAGTTGAGAGCGTTATCACATGGTGACTGAGCCTGATTGTAAAGGGAGCATAGAGTGGAGCATACTCTGGGCACGTTAGAACCCAAGTTCTTAAACCATGAATATGGACCCCTTTTATTCTCCCAAAGTCTAGCGGATGTTTGCTGAAGACTTGCTCGTATTCTTGCACTACCCTGTGGACCCGCTTCTTGTGATGTGAAGGTGTGGAGTCAGTGCCTACGTGTAATTCCTTACACCACTCCTCTGGTTGACTTGGTGAGCTGTCACTGAATGGGTGTGGTGAAGTAACGGTGGATGCTGTGGCTTGGATATCATATTAAATATAGGGACCCCCATACAGTAGTATGAGAAATTTTTTTGTATTCAATGATCGGTATTACCTTCAGGGGCGCGGCACGTGGACGTGCGTTCCATTAGCCTCACTGCATTCCACTCCCATACAGGAAGTGGGCGCAGCTATTACTACGGTCGCACATAAAAGAACCCACAGCCACCACTGCACACAGCTGACTCCACCACTGGAAACCCACTTCTACACCAACGCAGGTAAGACATGATCGGCACCTCTATGCTCCCGTTACAATCAGGCTCAGTCACCATGTGATAATGCTCTCAACAATTTAGTTGCAGGCTTCCCCTTGCTTCACCTCCACTGGCTGTGCTGCCATTTCCTCTCCCCCCTGGAAGGTATACTTTATTACACTATTTTCCTGTTTCCCTCTTCTCCCTTTTCCCATAACCTACCTTTATCTGCATTTGTGGGGTATCTATATACTATTTATATCACAGTTTTATTCATTAATACGGAAGGGAAGAGTGCGCGTGAGAGTGTTGAACTGCGGAGAGCAAGAGGTTAAGCTGCCCCGATTTGCCACCATTGATAAGCTGTTCACAGTAGATACACATGCTATCCAAGCAGCAGCAGCATCCACCATTACTGCACCCCACCCAGTCAGTGACAGCTCACCAAGTCAGCCAGAGGAGTGGTGTCAGGAATTACACGTAGGCACTGACTACACACCTTCACATCACAAGAAGGGGGTGCAAGTGTGACGCCCTGGACTAGCCAGTTAGTCACAGACATAACACACACACACCCCCTTTCCCGGATAGTTACACTAGTCAGACACAAAACCGTTGTTGCCTCCCTCCAGGGGCTGATGTCCACACCAGGTGGGGCGGAGCCAGGCGGTTGGCCCCACCCACCAAGGAGTTCACAGGCCTGGAGGTGGGAAAACCAGTCAGTTAGTTGAAGTTCAGTTTAGAGTTGAACCGTGGAGGTAGTGAGTTCAGTGAGGAGCCCAGTTTTGGGTAGGAGTGCAAAACTGCTAGTGTCTGGGTCAGATCCCAGGCACTATGGGGAGATAAGGTATGCACACCAGTGACTATGTAAGGGGAATACATGAAATAGCAGAAACTGCAGTGTGAATACTGACTTGAAAAATTCAATAGCTATATGCAAGAGTGAATATGTGAAAAATGGAATCTGCATTACTGCCATGAACATATGAATCAAGAGAAATTTAGCTACTGAATTGATCAATGCAATAGAGCCCCAACACTACGCCAAAGTATTTCTCTACGTTGGGGTCCCTAGCTTGTGTGTGTCCTCTCATGCAGTTAAAAAACCTACCGTGTATGAAAAATTGTTTAAAAGAACCGAAGTCCTCAGTGGTTGATACCTTTTAAAAAGATATATTTTACTTGTATCTACCGTGTATGGGAAGCTGAGACCCAGGCTATTTATGCGTATGATATGGATTGGCAATAGGTGTGGTTGGGGAGGGTTCACAAACGAAAAAATACTAACAAATAGGAATAACGTTTGGAACACCATTCTAAGTCCGAACTGGGTGCAAAAACCTAAAAAAACATCACTATGGGGAGATAAGGTATGCACACCAGTGACTATGTAAGGGGAATACATGAAATAGCAGAAACTGCTGTGTGAATACTGACTTGAAAAATCCAATAGCATTAATTCACATAATCCTAGTGACTGCGCACACAACATGGCCAAACGAAAACAAAAGACAGTACCTGGCCATTCAATCAAATGGAAACTCATAGGCAACACAGTCCATTAGACTAGGCAATTACATGCAGCCAAACAAAGTTCATGGGCCTTGCCTCAGAGGCGAACCCACAACCTCTTGGAGAACAAGCAAAGAGCCTACCACTAAACCAACTCAGTGAAGTTGGAAACCGACTCTACATTAATTAACATAATCCTAGTGACTGCGCACACAACATGGCCAAACAAAAGCAAAAGACAGTACCTGGCCTATCAATCCAATGGAAACTCATAGGTAACACAGTACATTGGACTAGGCAATTACATGCAGCCATACAAAGCCCATGGGTCTTGCCCCAGAGTCAAACCCACAACCTCTCGTAGCCAGGGCAAAGAGCCTACCACTACACCAACACAGAGAAGTAGGTGAATGACTCTACATTAATTCACATAATCCTAGTGACTGCGCACACAACATGGCCAAACAAATGCAAAAGACATTATCTGGCCTATCAATCCAATGGAAACTCATAGGCAACACAGTCCATTAGACTAGGCACTTACATGCAGCCATGTAAAGTTCATGGGCATTGCCTCAGAGTCGAACCCACAACCTCTTGGAGAACAAGCAAAGAGCCTACCACTAAACCAACTCAGAGAAGTTGGAAACCGACTCTACATTAATTAACATAATCCTAGTGACTGCGCACACAACATGGCCAAACAAAAGCAAAAGACAGTACGTGGCCTATCAATCCAACGGAAACTCATAGGTAACACAGTACATTGGACTAGGCAATTACATGCAGCCATACAAAGCCCATGGGCCTTGCCCCAGAGTCAAACCCACAACCTCTCACAGCCAAGGCAAAGAGCCTACCAATACACCAACACAGAGAAGTGGAAAACCGTTTCTACATTAATTCACATAATCCTAGTGACTGCGCACACAACATGGCCAAACAAAAGCAAAAAACAGTACCTGGCCTATCAATCCAATGGAAACTCATAGGCAACACAGTCCATTGGACTAGACAATTACATGGAGACATACAAAGTCCATGGGCCTTGCCTCAGAGTCAAACCCACAACTTCTCGCAGCCAAGCAAAGAGCCTACCACTACACTAACACAGAGAAGTGGGAAACTGATTCTACATTAATTCACATAATCCTACCGACTGCGCACACAACATGGCCAAACAAAAGACAATACCTGGCCTATTCATTCAATGAAAACTCATAAGCAAAACACAGTCCATTGGACTAGGCAATTACATTCAACCATACAAAGTCCATGGGCTTTGCCTCAAAGTCAAACCCACAACTTCTTGTAACCCAAGGAAAGAGCCTACCACTACACCAACACAGAGAAGAGAATGACTCTACATTAATTCACATAATCCTAGTGACTGCACACACAACATGACCAAACGAAAACAAAAGACAGTCCCTGGCCTATCAATCCAATGGAAACTCATAGACAACATAATCCATTGGACTACGCAATTACATGCAGCCATACAAAGTCCATGGGCCTTGACTCAGAGTCATACCCACAATCTCTGGCAGAACAAGCAAAGAGCCTACAACTTCACCAACACAAAGAAGTAGGAAGCTGCGTCTACATTAATTCACATAATCCTAGTGACTGCGCACACAACATGGCCAAACAAAAGCAAAAGACAATACCTGGCCTATCAATCCAATGGGAACTCATAGGCAACACAGTTAATTGAACTAGGCAATTACATGCAGCCATACAAACTCCATGGGCCTTGCCTCAGAGTCAAACCCACAACCTCTTGCAGCTAAGCAAAGAGCCTTCCACTACAGCAACACAGAGAACTGGGAAACTGATTCTACATTAATTCACATAATCCTACCGACTGCGCACACAACATAACCAAACAAAAGATAATACCTGGCCAATCAATCCAATGGAAACTCATAGGCAACACAGTCCATTGGACTAGGCAATTACATGCAGCCATATAAAGTCCTTGGGCTTTGCCTCAGAGTCAAACCCACAATTTCTCGCAGCCCAAGCAAAGAGCCTACCACTACACCAAGACAGAGAAGTTGGAAACTGAGTTTACATTAGTTCACATAATCCTAGTGACTGCGCACACAACATGGCCAAACAAAAGCAAAAGACAGTACCTGGCCAATCAATCCAATGGGAACTCATAGGCAACACAGTTAATTGAAATAGGCAATTACATGCAGCCATACAAACTCCATGGGCCTTGCCTCAGAGTCGAACCCACAACCTCTTGCAGCTTAAGCAAAGAGACTACCACTACACCAACACAGAGAAGTAGGTGACTGACTCTACATTAATTCACATAATCCTAGTGACTGCGCACACAAAATGGCCAAACAAAAGCAAAAGACAGTACCTGGCCTATCAATCCAATAGAAACTCATAGGCAAAGCAATCAATGGGACTAGGCAATTACATGCAGCCATACAAAGTCCATGGGCCTTGCCTCAAAGTCGAACTCACAACCTCTCGCAAAGAGCCTACCACTACACCAACACAGAGAAATGTAAACCTGACTCTACATTAATTCACATAATCCTAGTGACTGCGCACACAACATGGCCAAACGAAAACAAAAGACAGTAACTGGCCTATCAATCCAATAGAAACTCATAGGCAACACAGTCCATTGGACTAAGAAATTACATGCAGGCATTCAAAGTCCATGAGCCTTGCATTAAAGTCGAACCCACAACCTCTCGCAGCCCAAGCAAAGAGCCTACCACTACACCAACACAGAGAAGTGGGAAGCTGACTCTACATTAATTCCCATAACCCTAGTGACTGCGCACACAACATGGTCAAACAAAAGCAAAAGGCAGTACCTGGCCTATCAATCCAATGGAAACTCATAGGCAACATAGTCCATTGGACTAGGCAATTACATGCAGCCATACAAAGTCCATGGGCCTTGCCTCAGAGTCAAACCCACAACCTCTGGCAGAACAAGCAAAGAGCCTACAACTACAAAAACACAAAGAAGTAGGAAGCTGCGTCTACATTAATTCACATAATCCTAGTGACTGCGCACACAACATGGCCAAACAAAAGCAGAAGACATTACCTAGCCTATCAAGCCAATGGAAACTCATAGGCAACACAGTCAATTGAACTAGGCGATTACATGCAGCCATACAAACTCCATGGGCCTTGCCTCAGAGTCGAACCCACAACCTCTCGCAGCCCAAGCAAAGAGCCTACCACTACACCAACACAGAGAAGTTGGAATGTGAGTTTACATTAGTTCACATAATCCTAGTGGCTTCGCACACAACATGGCCAAACAAAAGCAAAAGACAGTACCTGGCCTATCAATCCGATGGGAACTCATAGGCAACACAGTCAATTGTACTAGGCGATTACATGCAGCCATACAAACTCCATGGGCCTTGCCTCAGAGTCGAACCCACAACCTCTCGCAGCTCAAGCAAAGAGACTACCACTACACCAACACAAAGAATTAGGTGAATGACTCTACATTAATTCATATAATCCTAGTGACTGCGCACACAACATGGCCAAACAAAAGCAAAAGACAGTACCTGGCCTATTAATCCAATGGAAACTCATAGGCAACGCAATCCTTTGGACTAGGCAATAACATGCAGCCATACAAAGTCCATGGGCCTTGCCTCAGAGTCAAAACCACTACCTCTCAAAGACCAAGCAAAGAGCCTACCACTACACCAACACAGAGAAGTGCGAAACTGACTCAACATAAATTCACATAATCCTAGTGACTGCGCACACAACATGGCCAAACAAAAGCAATAGACAGTCCCTGGCCTATCAATCCAATGGAAACTCATAGACAACATAGTCCATTGGACTAGGCAATTACATGCAGCCATACAAAGTCCATGGGCTTTGCCTCAGAGTCAAACCACAACTGCTCGCAGCCCAAGCAAAGAGCCTACCACTACACCAACACAGAGAAGTAAGAGAATGATTCTACATTAATTCACATAATCCTAGTGACTGCGCACACAACATGGCCAAAAAAAAGCAAAAGACAGTACCTGGCCTATCATTCCAATTGAAACTCATAGGTAACATAGTCCATTGGACTAGGCAATAACATGCAGCCATACAAAGTCCATGGGCCTTGCCTCAGAGTCGAACTCACAACCTCTCGCAGCCCAAGAAAAAAGCCTACCACTACAGCAACACAGAGAAGTGTGAAACTGACTCTACATTAATTCACATAATCCTAGTGACTGCGCACACAACATGGCCAAACAAAAGCAAAAGACAGTACCTGGCCTATCATTCCAATTGAAACTCATAGGTAACATAGTCCATTGGACTAGGCAATAACATGCAGCCATACAAAGTCCATGGGCCTTGCTTCAAAGTTGAACTCACAACCTCTCGCAGCTCTAGCAAAGAGCCTACAACTACACCAACACAGAGAAATGTGAACCTGACTCTACATTAATTCACATAATCCTAGTGACTGCGCACACAACATGGCCAAACAAAAGCAAAAGACAGTACCTGGCCCATCAATCCAATGGAAACTCATAGGCAACACAGTCCATTGGACTAGACAATTACATGGAGACATACAAAGTCCATGGGCCTTGCCTCAGAGTCAAACCCACAACCTCTCGCAGCCAAGCAAAGAGCCTACCACTACACCAACACAGAGAAGTGGGAAACTGATTCTACATTAATTCACATAATCCTACCGACTGCGCACACAACATGGCCAAACAAAAGAAAATACCTGGCCTATCAATCCAATGGAAACTCATAGGCAACACAGTCCATTAGACTAGGCAAATACATGCAGCCATACAAAGCCCATGGGCCTTGCCCCAGAGTCGAACCCACAACCTCTTGGAGAACAAGCAAAGAGCCTACCACTAAACCAACACAGACAAGTTGGAAACTGAGTTTACATTAGTTCACATAATCCTAGTGACTGTGCACACAACATGGCGAAACAAATGCAAAAGACATTATCTGGCCTATCAATCCAATGGAAACTCATAGGCAACACAGTCCATTAGACTAGGCAAATACATGCAGCCATACAAAGTTCATGGGCCTTGCCTCAGAGTCGAACCCACAACCTCTTGGAGAACAAGCAAAGAGCCTACCACTAAACCAACACAGAGAAGTTGGAAACTGACTCTACATTAATTCACATAATCCTACCGACTGCGCACACAACATGGCTAAACAAAAGCAAAAGACAGTACCTGGCTTATCAATCCAATGGAAACTCATAGGCAACACAGTCCATTGGACTAGGCAATAACATGCAGCCATACACAGTCCATGGGCCTTGCTTCATAGTCGAACTCACAACCTCTCGCAGCTCAAGCAAAGAGCCTACCACTACACCAACACAGAGAAATGTGAACCTGTCTCTACATTAATTCACATAATCCTAGTGAGTGCGCACACAACATGGCCAAACGAAAACAAAAGACAGTACCTGGCCTATCAATCCAATGGAAACTCATAGGCAACACAGTCCATTGGACTAGGCAATTACATGCAGCCATAAAAAGTCCATGGGCCTTGCCTCAAAGTCAAACCCACAACCTCTCGCAGCCCAAGCAAAGAGCCTACCACTACACCAACACAGAGAAATGTGAAACAGATTCTACATTAATTCACATAATCCTAGTGACTGCGCACACAACATGGCCAAACGAAAGCAAAAGTCAATACCTGGCCTATCAATCCAATGGAAACTCATAGGCAACAAAGTCTATTGGACTAGGCAATTACATGCAGCCATACAAAGTCCATAAGCCTTGCATTAGAGTCAAACCCACAACCTCTTGCAGCCCAAGCAAAGAGCCTACCACTACACCAACACAGAGAAGTCTGAAACTGACTCTACATTAATTCACATAATCCTAGTGACTGCGCACACAACATGGCTAAACGAAAGCAAAAGTCAATACCTGGCCTATCAATCCAATGGAAACTCATAGGCAACACAGTCCATTGGACTAGGCATTTACATGCAGCCATAAAAAGTCCATGGGCCTTGCCTCAGAGTCAAACCCACAACCTCTCACAGCCCAAGCAAAGAGCCTACCACTACACCAACAAAGAGAAATGTGAAACTGACTCTACATTAATTCACATATTCCTAGTGACTGCGCACACAACATGGCCAAACAAAAGCAAAAGAAAGCACCTGGCCTATCAATCCAATGGAAACTCATAGGTAACGCAGTCCATTGGACTATGCAATTACATGCAGCCATACAAAGTCCATGGGCCTTGCCTCAGAGTCGAACTCACAACCTCTCGCAGCCCAACAAAAGAGCCTACCACTTCAGCAACACAGAGAAGTGTGAAACTGTCTCTACATTAACTCACATAATCCTAGTGACTGCGCACAAAACATGGCCAAACGAAAACAAAAGACAGTACCTGGCCTATCAATCCATTGGACTAGGCAATTACATGCAGCCATACAAAGTCCATGGGCCTTGCCTCAGAGTCAAACCCACAACCTCTCACAGCCCAAGCAAAGAGCCTACCACTACACCAACACAGAGAAGTGCGAAACTGACTCAACATAAATTCACATAATCCTAGTGACTGCGCACACAACATGGCCAAACAAAAGCTAAAGACAGTCCCTTGCCTATCAATCCAATGGAAACTCATAGACAACATAGTCCATTGGAATAGGCAATTACATGCAGCCTCACAAAGTCCATGGGCCTTGCCTCAGAGTCAAACCCACAACCTCTCGCAGCTAAGCAAAGCAGCTTCCACTACACCAACACAGAGAAGTGGGAAATGGATTCTACATTAATTCACATAATCCTAGTGACTGCGCACACAACATGGCCAAACAAAAGCAAAAGACAATACCTGGCCTATCAATCCAATGGAAACTCATAGGCAACACAGTCCATTAGACTAGGCAAATACATGCAGCCATACAAAGCCCATGGGCCTTGCCCCAGAGTCGAACCCACAACCTCTTGTAGCCCAAGCAAAGAGCCTACAACTACACCAACACAGAGAAGTGGAAAACTGATTCTACATTAATTCACATAATCCTAGTGACTGCGCACACAACATGGCCAAACAAAAGCAAAAGACATTACCTGGCCTATAAATCCAATAGAAACTCATAGGCAAAGCAATCAATTAGACTAAACAATTACATGCAGCCATACAAAGTCCATGGGCTTTGCCTCAGAGTCAAACCCACAACCTCTTGGAGAACAAGCAAAGAGCCTACCACTAAACCAACACAGACAAGTTGGAAACTGAGTTTACATTAGTTCACATAATCCTAGTGACTGTGCACACAACATGGCGAAACAAATGCAAAAGACATTATCTGGCCTATCAATCCAATGGAAACTCATAGGCAACACAGTCCATTAGACTAGGCAAATACATGCAGCCATACAAAGTTTATGGGCCTTGCCTCAGAGTCGAACCCACAACCTCTTGGAGAACAAGCAAAGAGCCTACCACTAAACCAACACAGAGAAGTTGGAAACTGACTCTACATTAATTCACATAATCCTACCGACTGCGCACACAACATGGCTAAACAAAAGCAAAAGACAGTACCTGGCTTATCAATCCAATGGAAACTCATAGGCAACACAGTCCATTGGACTAGGCAATAACATGCAGCCATACACAGTCCATGGGCCTTGCTTCATAGTCGAACTCACAACCTCTCGCAGCTCAAGCAAAGAGCCTACCACTACACCAACACAGAGAAATGTGAACCTGTCTCTACATTAATTCACATAATCCTAGTGAGTGCGCACACAACATGGCCAAACGAAAACAAAAGACAGTACCTGGCCTATCAATCCAATGGAAACTCATAGGCAACACAGTCCATTGGACTAGGCAATTACATGCAGCCATAAAAAGTCCATGGGCCTTGCCTCAAAGTCAAACCCACAACCTCTCGCAGCCCAAGCAAAGAGCCTACCACTACACCAACACAGAGAAATGTGAAACAGAATCTACATTAATTCACATAATCCTAGTGACTGCGCACACAACATGGCCAAACGAAAGCAAAAGTCAATACCTGGCCTATCAATCCAATGGAAACTCATAGGCAACAAAGTCTATTGGACTAGGCAATTACATGCAGCCATACAAAGTCCATAAGCCTTGCATTAGAGTCAAACCCACAACCTCTTGCAGCCCAAGCAAAGAGCCTACCACTACACCAACACAGAGAAGTCTGAAACTGACTCTACATTAATTCACATAATCCTAGTGACTGCGCACACAACATGGCTAAACGAAAGCAAAAGTCAATACCTGGCCTATCAATCCAATGGAAACTCATAGGCAACACAGTCCATTGGACTAGGCAATTACATGCAGCCATAAAAAGTCCATGGGCCTTGCCTCAGAGTCAAACCCACAACCTCTCACAGCCCAAGCAAAGAGCCTACCACTACACCAACAAAGAGAAATGTGAAACTGACTCTACATTAATTCACATATTCCTAGTGACTGCGCACACAACATGGCCAAACAAAAGCAAAAGAAAGCACCTGGCCTATCAATCCAATGGAAACTCATAGGTAACGCAGTCCATTGGACTATGCAATTACATGCAGCCATACAAAGTCCATGGGCCTTGCCTCAGAGTCGAACTCACAACCTCTCGCAGCCCAACAAAAGAGCCTACCACTTCAGCAACACAGAGAAGTGTGAAACTGTCTCTACATTAACTCACATAATCCTAGTGACTGCGCACAAAACATGGCCAAACGAAAACAAAAGACAGTACCTGGCCTATCAATCCATTGGACTAGGCAATTACATGCAGCCATACAAAGTCCATGGGCCTTGCCTCAGAGTCAAACCCACAACCTCTCACAGCCCAAGCAAAGAGCCTACCACTACACCAACACAGAGAAGTGCGAAACTGACTCAACATAAATTCACATAATCCTAGTGACTGCGCACACAACATGGCCAAACAAAAGCTAAAGACAGTCCCTTGCCTATCAATCCAATGGAAACTCATAGACAACATAGTCCATTGGAATAGGCAATTACATGCAGCCTCACAAAGTCCATGGGCCTTGCCTCAGAGTCAAACCCACAACCTCTCGCAGCTAAGCAAAGCAGCTTCCACTACACCAACACAGAGAAGTGGGAAATGGATTCTACATTAATTCACATAATCCTAGTGACTGCGCACACAACATGGCCAAACAAAAGCAAAAGACAATACCTGGCCTATCAATCCAATGGAAACTCATAGGCAACACAGTCCATTGGACGTGGCAATTACATGCAGCCATACAAAGTCCATGGGCCTTGCCTCAGAGTCAAACCCACAACCTCTGGCAGAACAAGCAAAGAGCCTACAACTACACCAACACAAAGAAGTAGGAAGCTGCGTCTACATTAATTCACATAATCCTAGTGAATGTGCACACAACATGGCCAAACAAAAGCAAAAGACATTACCTGGCCTATCAAGCCAATGGAAACTCATAGGCAACACAGTCCATTGAACTAGACAATTACATGGAGACATACAAAGTCCATGGGCCTTGCCTCAGAGTCAAACCCACAACCTCTCGCAGCCAAGCAAAGAGCCTACCACTACACCAACACAGATAAGTGGGAAACTGATTCTACATTAATTCACATAATCCTACCGACTGCGCACACAACATGGCCAAACAAAAGACAATACCTGGCCTATCAATCCAATGGAAACTCATAGGCAATACAGTCCATTAGACTAGGCAAATACATGCAGCCATACAAAGTTCATGGGCCTTGCCTCAGAGTCGAACCCACAACTTCTTGGAGAACAAGCAAAGAGCCTACCACTACACCAACACAGAGAAGTTGGAAACCGACTCTACATTAATTCACATAATCCTAGTGACTGCGCACACAACATGGCCAAACAAAAGCAAAAGACAGTACCTGGCCTATCAATCCAATGGAAACTCAAAGGTAACACAGTACATTAGACTAGGCAATTAAATGCAGCCATACAAAGCCCATGGGCCTTGCCCCAGAGTCGAACCCACAACCTCTCGTAGCCCAAGCAAAGAGCCTACCAATACACCAACACAGAGAAGTGAAAAACTGATTCTACATTAATTCACATAATCCTAGTGACTGCGCACACAACATGGCCAAACAAAAGCAAAAGACAGTACCTGGCCTATCAATCCAATAGAAACTCATAGGCAAAGCAATCAATTGGACTAGGCAATTACATGCAGCCATACAAAGTCCATGGGCCTTGCATCAGAGTCGAACCCACAACCTCTTGTAGCCCAAGCAAAGAGCCTACCACTACACCAACACAGAGAAGAGCGAAACTGACTCAACATAAATTCACATAATCCTAGTGACTGCGCACACAACATGGCCAAACAAAAGCAAAAGACAGTCCCTGGCCTATCAATCCAATGGAAACTCATATACAACATAGTCCATTGGACTAGGCAATTACATGCAGCCATACAAAGTCCATGGGCCTTCCCTCAGAGTCAAACCCACAACCTCTGGCAGAACAAGCAAAGAGCTTACAACTACACCAACACAAAAAAGTAGGAAGGTGCGTCTACATTAATTCACATATTCCTAGAGACTGCGCACACAACATGGCCAAACAAAAGCAAAAGACATTACCTGGCCTATCAAGCCAATGGAAACTCATAAGAAACACAGTCCATTGGACTAAACAATTACATGCAGCCATACAAAGTCCATGGGCTTTGCCTCAGAGTCAAACCCACAATTTCTCGCAGCCCAAGCAAAGAGCCTACCACTACACCAACACAGACAAGATGGAAGCTGAGTTTACATTAGTTCACATAATCCTAGTGACTGTGCACACAACATTGCGAAACAAATGCAAAAGACATTATCTGGCCTATCAATCCAATGGAAACTCATAGGCAACACAGTCCATTAGACTAGGCAAATACATGCAGCCATACAAAGTTCATGGGCCTTGCCTCAGAGTCGAACCCACAACCTCTTGGAGAACAAGCAAAGAGCCTACCACTAAACCAACACAGAGAAGTTAGAAACTGACTCTACATTAATTCACATAATCCTAGTGACTGCGCACACAACATGGCCAAACAAAAGCAAAAGACAGTACCTGGCCTATCAATCCAATGGAAACTCATAGGCAACACAGTCCATTGGACTAGACAATTACATGGAGACATACAAAGTCCATGGGCCTTGCTTCAGAGTCAAACCCACAACCTCTCGCAGCCAAGCAAAGAGCCTACCACTACACCAATACAGAGAAGTGGGAAACTGATTCTACATTAATTCACATAATCCTACCGACTGCGCACACAACATGGCTAAACAAAAGCAAAACACAGTACCTGGCTTATCAATCCAATGGAAACTCATAGGCAACACAGTCCATTGGACTAGGCAATAACATGCAGCCATACAAAGTCCATGGGCCTTGCCTCAAAGTCGAACTCACAACCTCTCGCAGCTCAAGCAAAGAGCCTACCACTACACGAACACAGAGAAATGTGAACCTGCCTCTACATTAATTCACATAATCCTAGTGACTGCGCACACAACATGGCCAAACGAAAGCAAAAGTCCATATCTGGCCTATCAATCCAATGGAAACTCATAGGCAACACAGTCCATTGGACTATGCAATTACATGCAGCCATACAAAGTCCATGGGCCTTGCCTCAGAGTCAAACCCACAACCTCTAACAGCTCAAGCAAAAAGCCTACCACTACACCAACACAGAGAAGTGCGAAACTAATTGAACATAAATTCACATAATCCTAGTGACTGCGCACACAACATGGCCAAACGAAAGCAAAAGACAGTACATGGCCTATCAATCCAATGGAAACTCATAGGTAACACAGTCCATTGGACTATGCAATTACATGCAGCCATAAAAAGTCCATGGGCCTTGCCTCAGAGTCGAACTCACAACCTCTCGCAGCCCAAGAAAAAAGCCTACCACTACAGCAACACGGAGAAGTGTGAAACCGACTCTACATTAACTCACATAATCCTAGTGACTGCGCACACAACATGGCCAAACAAAAGCAAAAGACAGTACCTGGCCTATCAATCCAATGGAAACTCAGAGGCAACCCCATCCATTGGACTAGGCAATTACATGCAGCCATACAGAGTCCATGGGCCTTGCCTCAGAGTGTATCCCACAACCTCTGGCAGAACAAGCAAAGAGCCTACAACCACACCAACACAAAGAAGTAGGAAGCTGCATCTACATTAATTCACATAATCCTAGTGACTGCGCACACAACATGGCCAAACAGAAGCAAAGGTCAATACCTGGCCTATCAAGCCAATGGAAACTCATAGGCAACACAGTCCATTGAACTATGCAATTACATGCAGCCATACAAAGTCCATGGGCCTTGCCTCAGAGTCAAACCCACAACTTCTCGCAGCCAAGCAAAGCGCCTTCCACTACACCAACACAGAGAAGTGGGAAACTGATTCTACATTAATTCACATAATCCTACCGACTTCGCACACAACATAACCAAATAAAAGACAATACCTGGCCTATCAGTCCAATGAAAACTCATAGGCAACACAGTCCATTGGACTAGGCAATTACATGCAGCCATACAAAGTCTATGGGCTTTGCCTCAGAGTCAAACCCACATTTTCTCGCAGCCCAAGAAAAGAGCCTACCACTACACCAACACAGAGAAGTTGAAAACTGAGTTTACATTAGTTCACATAATCCTAGTGACTGCGCACACAACATGGCCAAACAAAAGCAAAAGGTAGTACCTGGCCTATCAATCCAATAGGAACTCATAGGTAACACAGTCAACTGAAATAGGCAATTACATGCATCCATACAAACTCCATGGGCCTTGCCTCAAAGTCGAACCAACAACCTTTCGCAGCTTAAGCAAAAAGACTACCACTACACCAACACAGAGAAGTAGGTAAATGACTCTACATTAATTCACATAATCCTAGAGACTGCGCACACAACATGGCCAAACAAATGCAAAAGACATTATCTGGCCTATCAATCCAATGAAATCATAGGCAACATAGTGCATTAGACTAAGCAAATATATGCAGCCATACAAAGTTAATGGGCCTTGCCTCAGAGTCGAACCCACAACCTCTTGGAGAACAAGCAAAGAGCCTACCACTAAACCAACACAGAGAAGTTGGAAACAAACTCTACATTAATTCACAGAATCCTAGTGACTGCGCACACAACATGGCAAAACAAAAGCAAAAGACAGCACCTGGCCTATCAATCCAATGGAAACTCAAAGCTAACACAGTACATTGGACTAGGCAATTACATGCAGCCATACAAAGCCCATTGGCCTTGCCCCAGAGTCGAACCCACACCCTCTCGTAGCCCAAGGAAAGAGCCTACTAATACACCAACACAGAGAAGTGGAAAACCAATTCTTCATTAATTCACATAATCCTAGTGACTGCGCACATAACATGGCCAAACAAAAGCAAAAGACAGTACCTGGTCTATCAAACCAATGGAAACTCATAGGCAACACAGTCCATTGGACTAGACAATTACATGGAGACATACAAAGTCCATGGGCCTTGCATTAGAGTCGAACCCACAACCTCTCGCAGCCGAAGCAGAGAGCCTACCACTACACCAACACAGAGAAGTGGGAAACTGATTCTACATTAATTCAAATAATCCTACCGACTGCGCACACAACATGGCCAAACAAAAGACAATACCTGGCCTATCAATTCAAATGAAACTCATAGGCAACACAGTCCATTGGACTTGGCAATTACATGCAGCCATACAAAGTCCATGGGCTTTGCCTCAGAGTCAAACCCACAATTTCTCGCAGCCCAAGGAAATAGCCTACGATTACACCAACACAGAGAAGTTGGAAACTGAGTTTACATTAGTTCACATAATCCTAGTGACTGCGCACACAACATGGCCAAACAAAAGACAATACCTGGCCTATCAATTCAATGGAAACTCATAGGCAACACAGTCAATTGAACTAGGCAATTACATGCTGCCATACAAACTCCATGGGCTTTGCCTCAGAGTCGAACCCACAACCTCTCGCAGTTTAAGCAAAGAGACTACCACTACACCAACACAGAGACGTTGGTGAATGACTCTACATTAATTCACATAATCCTAGTGACTGCGCACATAACATGGCCAAACAAAAGCAAAAGACAGTACCTGGCCTATCAATCAAATTGAAACTCATAAGCAACAAAGAGACTACAACTACACCAACACAGAGAAGTAGGTGAATGACTCTACATTAATTCACATAATGCTAGTGACTGCGAACACAACATGGCCAAACAAAAGCAAAAGACAGTACCTGGCCTATCAATCCAATTGAAACTCATAGGCAACATAGTCCATTGGACTAGGCAATAACATGCAGCCATACAAAGTCCATGGGCCATGCCTCAAAGTCTAACTCACAACCTCTCGCAGCTCAAGCAAAGAGCCTACCACTACACCAACACAGAGAAATGTGAACCTGACTCTACATTAACTCACATAATCCTAGTAATGTACTGTGTTACCTATGAGTTTACATTGGATTGATAGGCCAGGTAATGTCTTTTGCTTTTGTTTGGCCATGTTGTGTGCGCAGTCACTAGGATTATGTGAATTAATGTAGAGTCGGTTTCCAACTTCTCTGTGTTGGTTTAGTGGTAGGCTCTTTGCTTGTTCTCCAAGAGGATGTGGGTTCGACTCTGAGGCAAGGCCCATGAACTTTATATGGCTGCATGTATTTGCCTAGTCTAATGGACTGTGTTGCCTATGGGTTTCCATTGGATTGATAGGCCAGGTATTGTCTTTTGTTTGGCCATGTTGTGTGCGCAGTCGGTAGGATTATGTGAATTAATGTAGAATCAGTTTCCCACTTCTCTGTGTTGGTGTAGTGGTAGGCTCTTTGCTTGGCTGCGAGAGGTTGTGGGTTTGACTCTGAGGAAAGGCCCATGGACTTTGTATGTCTCCATGTAATTGTCTAGTCCAATGGACTGTGTTGCCTATGATTTTCCATTGGATTGATAGGCCAGGTACTGTCTTTTGCTTTTGTTTGGCCATGTTGTGTGCGCAGTCACTAGGATTATGTGAATTAATGTAAACTCAGTTACCAACTTCTCTGTGTTGGTGTAGTGGTAGGCTCTTTGCTTGGGCTGCGAGAAGTTGTGGGTTTGACTTTTAGGCAAAGCCCATGGACTTTGTATGGCTGCATGTAATTGCCTAGTCCAATGGACTGTGTTGCCTATGAGTTTCCATTGAATTGATAGGCCAGGTATTGTCTTTTGTTTGGCCGTGTTGTGTGCGCAGTCGGTAGGATTATGTGAATTAATGTAGAATCAGTTTCCCACTTCTCTGTGTTGGTTTAGGGGTAGGCTCTTTGCTTAAGCTGCGAGAGGTTGTGGGTACGACTCTGAGGCAAGGCCCATGGAGTTTGTATGGCTGCATGTAATTGCGTAGTTCAATTGACTGTGTTGCCTATGAGTTCCCATTGGATTGATAGGCCAGGTACTGCCTTTTGCTTATGTTTGGCCATGTTGTGTTCGCAGTCACTAGGATTATGTGAATTAATGTAGAGTCAGGTTCACATTTCTCTGTGTTGGTGTAGTGGTAGGCTCTTTGCTTGAGCTGCGAGAGGTTGTGAGTTAGACTTTGAGGCAAGGCCCATGGACTTTGTATGGCTGCATGTTATTGCCTAGCCCAATGGACTATGTTGCCTATGAGTTTCAATTGGATTGATAGGCCAGGTACTGTCTTTTGCTTTTGTTTGGCTATGTTGTGTTCGCAGTCACTAGGATTATGTGAATTAATGTAGACTCATTCACCTACTTCTCTGTGTTGGTGTAGTTGTAGTCTCTTTGCTTAAGCTGTGAGAGGTTGTGGGTTCGACTCTGAGGCAAAGCCCATGGAGTTTGTATGGCAGCATGTAATTGCCTAGTTCAATTGACTGTGTTGCCTATGAGTTTCCATTGAATTGATAGGCCAGGTATTGTCTTTTGTTTGGCCATGTTGTGTGCGCAGTCACTAGGATTATGTGAACTAATGTAAACTCAGTTTCCAACTTCTCTGTGTTGGTGTAATCGTAGGCTATTTCCTTGGGCTGCGAGAAATTGTGGGTTTGACTCTGAGGCAAAGCCCATGGACTTTGTATGGCTGCATGTAATTGCCAAGTCCAATGGACTGTGTTGCCTATGAGTTTCCTTTGAATTGATAGGCCAGGTATTGTCTTTTGTTTGGCCATGTTGTGTGCGCAGTCAGTAGAATTATTTGAATTAATGTAGAGTCAGTTTCCCACTTCTCTGTGTTGGTGTAGTGGTAGGCTCTTTGCTTGGGCTGCGAGAGGTTGTGGGTTCGACTCTAATGCAAGGCCCGTGGACTTTGTATGTCTGCATGTAATTGGCTAGTCCAATGGACTGTGTTGCCTATGAGTATCCATTGGTTTGATAGGCCAGGTACTGTCTTTTGCTTTTGTTTGGCCATGTTATGTGCGCAGTCACTAGGATTATGTGAATTAATGAAGAATCGGTTTTCCACTTCTCTGTGTTGGTGTATAAGTAGGCTCTTTCCTTGGGCTACGAGAGGGTGTGGGTTCGACTCTTGGGCAACGCCAATGGGCTTTGTATGGCTGCATGTAATTGCCTAGTCCAATGTACTGTGTTAGCTTTGAGTTTCCATTGGATTGATAGGCCAGGTACTGTCTTTTGCTTTTGTTTGGCCATGTTGTGTGCGCAGTCACTAGGATTCTGTGAATTAATGTAGAGTCTGTTTCCAACTTCTCTGTGTTGGTTTAGTGGTAGGCTCTTTGCTTGTTCTCCAAGAGGTTGTGGGTTCGACTCTGAGGCAAGGCCCATTAACTTTGTATGGCTGCATATATTTGCTTAGTCTAATGGACTATGTTGCCTATGATTTCATTGGATTGATAGGCCAGATAATGTCTTTTGCATTTGTTTGGCCATGTTGTGTGCGCAGTCACTAGGATTATGTGAATTAATGTAGAGTCATTTACCTACTTCTCTGTGTTGGTGTAGTGGTAGTCTCTTTGCTTAAGCTGCGAAAGGTTGTTGGTTCGACTTTGAGGCAAGGCCCATGGAGTTTGTATGGCTGCATGTAATTGCCTATTTTAGTTGACTGTGTTACCTATGAGTTCCTATTGGATTGATAGGCCAGGTACTACCTTTTGCTTTTGTTTGGCCATGTTGTGTGCGCAGTCACTAGGATTATGTGAACTAATGTAAACTCAGTTTTCAACTTCTCTGTGTTGGTGTAGTGGTAGGCTCTTTTCTTGGGCTGCGAGAAAATGTGGGTTTGACTCTGAGGCAAAGCCCATAGACTTTGTATGGCTGCATGTAATTGCCTAGTCCAATGGACTGTGTTGCCTATGAGTTTTCATTGGACTGATAGGCCAGGTATTGTCTGTTGTTTGGTTATGTTGTGTGCGAAGTCGGTAGGATTATGTGAATTAATGTAGAATCAGTTTCCCACTTCTCTGTGTTGGTGTAGTGGAAGGCGCTTTGCTTGGCTGCAAGAGGTTGTGGGTTTGACTCTGAGGCAAGGCCCATGGACTTTGTATGGCTGCATGTAATTGCCAAGTTCAATGGACTGTGTTGCCTATGAGTTTCCATTGGCTTGATAGGCCAGGTAATGTCTTTTGCTTCTGTTTGGCCATGTTGTGTGCGCAGTGACTAGGATTATGTGAATTAATGTAGATGCAGCTTCCTACTTTTTTGTGTTGGTGTGGTTGTAGGCTCTTTGCTTGTTCTGCCAGAGGTTATGGGATAGACTCTGAGGCAAGGCCCATGATCTTTGTATGGCTGCATGTAATTGCCTAGTCCAATGGATGGGGTTGCCTCTGAGTTTCCATTGGATTGATAGGCCAGGTACTGTCTTTTGCTTTCGTTTGGCCATGTTGTGTGCGCAGTCACTAGGATTATGTGAATTAATGTTGAGTCAGTTTCCCACTTCTCTGTGTTGGTGTAGTGGTAGGCTCTTTGCTTGGGCTGGGAGAGGTTGTGAGTTCGACTCAAATGCAAGGCTCATGGACTTTGTATGGCTGCATGTAATTGCCTAGTCCAAAGGACTGTGTTGCCTCTGAGTTTCCATTGGATTGATAGGCCAGGTATTGACTTTTGCTTTCGTTTGGCCATGTTGTGTGCGCAGTCACTAGGATTATGTGAATTAATATAGAGTCAGTTTCACATTTCTCTGTGTTGGTGTAGTGGTAGGCTCTTTGCTTGAGCTGCGAGAGGTTGTGGATTTGACTCTGAGGCAAGGCCCATGGACTTTTTATGGCTGCATGTAATTGCCTAGTCCAATGGACTGTGTTGCCTATGAGTTTCCATTGGATTGATAGGCCAGGTATTGACTTTTGCTTTCGTTTGGCCATGTTGTGTGCGCAGTCACTAGGTTTATGTGAATTAATGTAGAGTCAGGTACACATTTCTCTGTGTTGGTGTAGTTGTAGGCTCTTTGCTTGAGCTGCGAGAGGTTGTGAGTTCGACTTTGAGGCAAGGCCCATGGACATTGTATGGCTGCATGTTATTGCCTAGTCCAATGGACTATGTTGCTTATGAGCTTCAATTGGATTGATAGGCCAGATACCGTCTTTTGCTTTTGTTTGGCCATGTTGTGTGCGCAGTCACTAGGATTATGTGAATTAATGTAGAGTCAATCACCTACTTCTCTGTGTTGGTTTAGTGGTAGGCTCTTTGCTTGTTCTCCAAGAGGTTGTGGGTTCGACTCTGAGGCAAGGCCCATGAACTTTGTATGGCTGCATGTATTTGCCTAGTCTAATGGACTGTGTTGCCTATGAGTTTCCATTGGATTGATAGGCCAGATAATGTCTTTTGCATTTGTTTGGCCATGTTGTGTGCACAGTCACTAGGATTATGTGAACTAATGTAAACTCTGTTACCAACTTCTCTGTGTTGGTGTAGTGGTAGGCTCTTTGCTTGGGCTGCGAGAAATTGTGGGTTTGACTCTGAGGCAAAGCCCATGGACTTTGTATGGCTGCATGTAATTGCCTAGTCCAATGGACTGTGTTGCCTATGAGTTTCCATTGGTTTGATAGGCCAGGTAATTTCTTTTGCTTTTGTTTGGCCATGTTGTGTGCGCATTCACTAGGAATATGTGAATTAATGTAGACGCAGCTTCCTACTTTTTTGTGTTGGTGTTAGTTGTAAGCTCTTTGCTTGTTCTGCCAGAGGTTGTGGGTTTGACTCTGAGGCAAGGCCCATGGACTTTGTATGGCTGCATGTAATTGCCTAGTCCAATGGACTATGTTGTCTATGAGTTTCCGTTGGATTGATAGGCCAGGGACTGTCTTTTGCTTTCGTTTGGCCATGTTGTGTGCGCAGTCACTAGGATTATGTGAATTTATGTTGAGTCAGTTTCGCTCTTCTCTGTGTTGGTGTAGTGGTAGGCTCTTTGCTTGGGCTGAGAGAGGTTGTGGGTTTGACTCTGAGACAAGGCCCATGGACTTTGTATGGCTGCATGTAATTGCCTAGTTCAATTGATTGCGTTGCCTATGAGTTTCCATTGGATTAATAGGCCAGGTACCGTCTTTTGCTTTTGTTTGGCCATGTTGTGTGCGCAGTCACTAGGATTATGTGAATTAATGTAGAATCTGTTTTCCACTTCTCTGTGTTGGTGTATTGGTAGGCTCTTTGCTTGGGCTACGAGAGGTTGTGGGTTTGACTCTGGGGCAAGGCCCATGGGCTTTGTATGGCTGCATGCAATTGCCTAGTCCAATGTACTGTGTTACCTATGAGTTTACATTGGATTGATAGGCCAGGTAATGTCTTTTGCTTTTGTTTGGCCATGTTGTGTGCGCAGTCACTAGGATTATATGAATTAATGTAGAGTTGGTTTCCAACTTCTCTGTGTTGGTTTAGTGGTAGGCTCTTTGCTTGTTCTCCAAGAGGATGTGGGTTCGACTCTGAGGCAAGGCCCATGAACTTTGTATGGCTGCATGTATTTGCCTAGTCTAATGGACTGTGTTGCCTATGAGTTTCCATTGGATTGATAGGCCAGGTATTGTCTTTTGTTTGGCCATGTTGTGTGCGCAGTCGGTAGGATTATGTGAATTAATGTAGAATTAGTTTCCCACTTATCTGTGTTGGTGTAGTGGTAGGCTCTTTGCTTGGGCTGCGAGAAGTTGTGGGTTTGACTTTTAGGCAAAGCCCATGGACTTTGTATGGCTGCATGTAATTGCCTAGTCCAATGGACTGTGTTGCCTATGAGTTTCCATTGAATTGATAGGCCAGGTATTGTCTTTTGTTTAGCCATGTTGTGTGCGCAGTCGGTAGGATTATGTGAATTAATGTAGTATCAGTTTCCCACTTCTCTGTGTTGGTGTAGTGGTAGGCTCTTTGCTTGGCTGCGAGAGGTTGTGGGTTTGACTCTGAGGCAAGGCCCATGGACTTTGTATGTCTCCATGTAATTTTCTAGTCCAATGGACTGTGTTGCCTATGAGTTTCCATTGGATTGATAAGCCAGGTACTGACTTTTGCTTTTGTTTGGCCATGTTGTGTGCGCAGTCGGTAGGATTATGTGAATTAATGTAGTACCAGTTTCCCACTTTTCTGTGTTGGTGTAGTAGTAGGCTCTTTGCTTGGCTGCGAGAGGTTGTGGGTTTGACTCTGAGGCAAGGCCCGTGGACTTTGTATGTCTCCATGTTATTGTCTAGTCCAATGGACTGTGTTGCCTATGAGTTTCCATTGGATTGATAGGCCAGGTACTGTCTTTTGCTTTTGTTTGGCCATGTTGTGTGCGCAGTCACTAGGATTATATGAATTAATGTAGAGACGGTTTCCACCTTCTCTGTGTTGGTTTAGTGGTAGGCTCTTTGCTTGTTCTCCAAGAGGATGTGGGTTCGACTCTGAGGCAAGGCCCATGAACTTTGTATGGCTGCATGTATTTGCCTAGTCTAATGGACTGTGTTGCCTATGAGTTTCCATTGGATTGATAGGCCAGGTATTGTCTTTTGTTTGGCCATGTTGTGTGCGCAGTCGGTAGGATTATGTGAATTAATGTAGAATCAGTTTCTCACTTCTCTGTGTTGGTGTAGTGGTAGGCTCTTTGCTTGGGCTGCGAGAAGTTGTGGGTTTGACTTTTAGGCAAAGCCCATGGACTTTGTATGGCTGCATGTAATTGCCTAGTCCAATGGACTGTGTTGCCTATGAGTTTCCATTGAATTGATAGGCCAGGTATTGTCTTTTGTTTAGCCATGTTGTGTGCGCAGTCGGTAGGATTATGTGAATTAATGTAGAATCAGTTTCCCACTTCTCTGTGTTGGTGTAGTGGTAGGCTCTTTGCTTGGCTGCGAGAGGTTGTGGGTTTGACTCTGAGGCAAGGCCCATGGACTTTGTATGTCTCCATGTAATTTTCTAGTCCAATGGACTGTGTTGCCTATGAGTTTCCATTGAATTGATAAGCCAGGTACTGACTTTTGCTTTTGTTTGGCCATGTTGTGTGCGCAGTCGGTAGGATTATGTGAATTAATGTAGTACCAGTTTCCCACTTTTCTGTGTTGGTGTAGTAGTAGGCTCTTTGCTTGGCTGCGAGAGGTTGTGGGTTTGACTCTGAGGCAAGGCCCATGGACTTTGTATGTCTCCATGTACTTGTCTAGTCCAATGGACTGTGTTGCCTATGAGTTTCCATTGGATTGATAGGCCAGGTACTGTCTTTTGCTTTTGTTTGGCCATGTTGTGTGCGCAGTCACTAGTATTATGTGAATTAATGTAGAGTCGGTTTCCCACTTCTCTGTGTTGGTTTAGGGGTAGGCTCTTTGCTTTACCTGCGAGAAGTTGTGGGTTCGACTCTGAGGCAAGGTCCATGGAGTTTGTATGGCTGCATATAATTGCGTAGTTCAATTGACTGTGTTGCCTATGAGTTCCCATTGGATTGATAGGCCAGGTACTGCCTTTTGCTTTTGTTTGGCCATGTTGTGTGCGCAGTCACTAGGATTATGTGAATTAATGTAGAGTCAGGTTCACATTTCTCTGTGTTGGTGTAGTGGTAGGCTCTTTGCTTGAGCTGCGAGAGGTTGTGAGTTCGACTTTGAGGCAAGGCCCATGGACGTTGTATGGCTGCATGTTATTGCCTAGTCCAATGGACTATGTTGCCTATGAGTTTTAATTGGAATGATAGGCCAGGTACTGTCTTTTGCTTTTGTTTGGCCATGTTGTGTGCGCAGTCACTAGGATTATGTGAATTAATGTAGAGTCAGTTTCACAGTTCTCTGTGTTGCTGTGATGGTAGGCGTTTTTCTTGGGCTGCGAGAGGTTGTGAGTTCGACTCTGAGGCAAGGCCCATGGACTTTGTATGGCTGCATGTAATTGCATAGTCCAATGGACTGTGTTACCTATGAGTTTCCATTGGATTGATAGGCCAGGTACTGTCTTTTGCTTTCGTTTGGCCATGTTGTGTGCGCAGTCACTAGGATTATGTGAATTTATGTTCAATTAGTTTCGCACTTCTCTGTGTTGGTGTAGTGGTAGGCTTTTTGCTTGAGCTGTTAGAGGTTGTGGGTTTGACTCTGAGGCAAGGCCCATGGACTTTGTATGGCTGCATGTAATTGCATAGTCCAATGGACTGTGTTACCTATGAGTTTCCATTGGATTGATAGGCCAGGTATTGACTTTTGCTTTCGTTTGGCCATGTTGTGTGCACAGTCACTAGGATTATGTGAATTAATGTAGAGTCAGTTTCACATTTCTCTGTGTTGGTGTAGTGGTAGGCTCTTTGCTTGGGCTGCGTAGATGTTGTGGGTTTGACTCTGGGGCAAGGCCCATGGACTTATTATGGCTGTATGTAATTGCCTAGTCTAATGGACTGTGTTGCCTATGAGTTTCCATTGGATTGATAGGCCAGGTACTGTCTTTTGCTTTCGTTTAGCCATGTTGTGTGCGCAGTCACTAGGATTATGTGAGTTAATGAAGAGTCAGTTTCAAACTTCTCTGTGTTGGTGTAGTGGTAGGCTCTTTGCTTTGGCTGCGAGAAGTTGTGGGTTTGACTCTAATGCAAGGTTCATGGACTTTGTATAACTGCATGTAATTGCCTAGTCCAATGGACTGTGTTGCCTATGAGTTTCCATTGGATTGATAGGCCAGGTATTGACTTTTGCTTTCGTTTGGCTATGTTGTGTGCGCAGTCACTAGGATTATGTGATTTAATGTAGAGTCAGTTTCACATTTCTCTGTGTTGGTGTAGTGGTATGATCTTTGCTTGGGCTGCGAGAAGTTGTGGGTTTGACTCTGAGGCGAGGCCCATGGCCTTTTTATGGCTGCATGCAATTGCCTAGTCCAATGGACTGTGTTGCCTATTAGTTTCCAATGGATTGATAGGCCAGGTACTGTCTTTTGTTTTTGTTTGGCCATGTTGTGTGCGCAGTCACTAGGATTATGTGAATTAATGTAGACGCAGCTTCCTACTTCTTTGTGTTGGTGTAGTTGTAGGCTCTTTGCTTGTTCTGCCAGAGGTTGTGGGTTTGACTCTGAGGCAAGGCCCATGGACTTTGTGAGGCTGCATGTAATTGCCTATTCCAATGGACTATGTTGTCTATGAGTTTCCATTGGATTGATAGGCAAGGGACTGTCTTTTGCTTTTGTTTGGCCATGTTGTGTGCGCAGTCACTAGGATTATGTGAATTTATGTTGAGTCAGTTTCACACTTCTCTGTGTTGGTGTAGTGGTAGGCTCTTTGCTTGGGCTGTGAGAGGTTGTGGGTTTGACTCTGAGGCAAGGCCCATGGACTTTGTATGGCTGCATGTAATTGCCTAGTCCAATGGATTGATAGGCCAGGTACTGTCTTTTGTTTTCGTTTGGCCATGTTTTGTGCGCAGTCACTATGATTATGTGAGTTAATGTAGAGACAGTTTCACACTTCTCTGTGTTGCTGAAGTAGTAGGCTTTTTTGTTGGGCTGCGAGAGGTTGTGAGTTCGACTCTGAGGCAAGGCCCATGGACTTTGTATGGCTGCATGTAATTGCATAGTCCAATGGACTGCGTTACCTATGAGTTTCCATTGGATTGATAGGCCAGGTGCTTTCTTTTGCTTTTGTTTGGCCATGTTGTGTGCGCAGTCACTAGGAATATGTGAATTAATGTAGAGTCAGTTTCACATTTCTCTTTGTTGGTGTAGTGGTAGGCTCTTTGCTTGGGCTGTGAGAGGTTGTGGGTTTGACTCTGAGGCAAGGCCCATGGACTTTTTATGGCTGCATGTAATTGCCTAGTCCAATGGACTGTGTTGCCTATGAGTTTCCATTGGATTGATAGGCCAGGTATTGACTTTTGCTTTCGTTTGGCCATGTTGTGTGCGCAGTCACTAGGATTATGTGAATTAATGTAGAGACAGGTTCACATTTCTCTGTGTTGGTGTAGTGGTAGGCTCTTTGCTTGAGCTGCGAGAGGTTGTGAGTTCGACTTTGAGGCAAGGCCCATGGACTTTGTATGGCTGCATGTTATTGCCTAGTCCAATGGACTGTGTTGCCTATGAGTTTCCATTGGATTGATAAGCCAGGTACTGTCTTTTGCTTTCGTTTGGCCATGTTGTGTGCGCAGTCGGTAGGATTATGTGAATTAATGTAGAATCAGTTTCCCACTTCTCTGTATTGGTGTAGTGGTAGGCTCTTTGCTTGGCTGCGAGAGGTTGTGGGTTTGACTCTGAGGCAAGGCCCATGGACTTTGTATGTCTCCATGTAATTGTCTAGTCCAATGGACTGTGTTGCCTATGAGTTTCCATTGTATTGATAGGCCAGGTACTGTCTTTTGCTTTTGTTTGGCCATGTTGTGTGCGCAGTCACTAGGATTATGTGAATTAATGTAGAGTCGGTTTCCAACTTCTCTGTGTTGGTTTAGTGGTAGGCTCTTTGCTTGTTCTCCAAGAGGTTGTGGGATCGACTCTGAGGCAAGGCCCATGAACTTTGTATGGCTGCATGTATTTGCCTAGTCTAATGGACTGTGTTGCCTATGAGTTTCCATTGGATTGATAGGCCAGATAATGTCTTTTGCATTTGTTTCGCCATGTTGTGTGCACAGTCACTAGGATTATGTGAACTAATGTAAACTCAGTTTCCATCTTGTCTGTGTTGGTGTAGTGGTAGGCTCTTTGCTTGGGCTGCGAGAAATTGTGGGTTTGACTCTGAGGCAAAGCCCATGGACTTTGTATGGCTGCATGTAATTGTTTAGTCCAATGGACTGTGTTGCCTATGAGTTTCCATTGGCTTGATAGGCCAGGTAATGTCTTTTGCTTTTGTTTGGCCATGTTGTGTGCGCAGTCTCTAGGAATATGTGAATTAATGTAGACGCAGCTTCCTACTTTTTTGTGTTGGTGTAGTTGTAAGCTCTTTGCTTGTTCTGCCAGAGGTTGTGGGTTTGACTCTGAGGCAAGGCCCATGGGCTTTGTATGGCTGCATGTAATTGCCTAGTCCAATTGATTGCTTTGCCTATGAGTTTCTATTGGATTGATAGGCCAGGTACTGTCTTTTGCTTTTGTTTGGCCATGTTGTGTGCGCAGTCACTAGGATTATGTGAATTAATGTAGAATCAGTTTTCCACTTCTCTGTGTTGGTGTATTGGTAGGCTCTTTGCTTGGGCTACGAGAGGTTGTGGGTTCGACTCTGGGGCAAGGCCCATGGGCTTTGTATGGCTGCATTTAATTGCCTAGTCTAATGTACTGTGTTACCTTTGAGTTTCCATTGGATTGATAGGCCAGGTACTGTCTTTTGCTTTTGTTTGGCCATGTTGTGTGCGCAGTCACTAGGATTATGTGAATTAATGTAGAGTCGGTTTCCAACTTCTCTGTGTTGGTGTAGTGGTAGGCTCTTTGCTTGTTCTCCAAGAAGTTGTGGGTTCGACTCTGAGGCAAGGCCCATGAACTTTGTATGGCTGCATGTATTTGCCTAGTCTAATGGACTGTGTTGCCTATGAGTTTCCATTGGATTGATAGGCCAGGTATTGTCTTTTGTTTGGCCATGTTGTGTGCGCAGTCGGTAGGATTATGTGAATTAATGTAGAATCAGTTTCCCACTTCTCTGTGTTGGTGTAGTGGTAGGCTCTTTGCTTGGGCTGCGAGAGGTTGTGGGTTTGACTCTGAGGCATGGCCAATGGACTTTGTATGGCTGCATGTAATTGCCTAGTTCAATGGACTGTGTTGCCTATGAGTTTCCATTGGCCTGATAGGCCAGGTAATGTCTTTTGCTTTTGTTTGGCCATGTTGTGTGCGCATTCACTAGGATTATGTGAATTAATGTAGACGCAGCTTCCTACTTCTTTGTGTTGGTGTAGTTGTAGGCTCTTTGCTTGTTCTGCCAGAGGTTGTGGGTTTGACTCTGAGGCAAGGCCCATGGACTTTGTGAGGCTGCATGTAATTGCCTATTCCTATGGACTATGTTGTCTATGAGTTTCCATTGGATTGATAGGCAAGGGACTGTCTTTAGCTTTTGTTTGGCCATGTTGTGTGCGCAGTCACTAGGATTATGTGAATTTATGTTGAGTCAGTTTCGCAATTCTCTGTGTTGGTGTAGTGGTAGGCTCTTTGCTTGGGCTGTGAGAGGTTGTGGGTTTGACTCTGAGGCAAGGCCCATGGACTTTGTATGGCTGCATGTAATTGCCTAGTCCAATGGATTGATAGGCCAGGTACTGTCTTTTGTTTTCGTTTGGCCATGTTTTGTGCGCAGTCACTAGGATTATGTGAGTTAATGTAGAGACAGTTTCACACTTCTCTGTGTTGCTGAAGTGGTAGGCTTTTTTGTTGGGCTGCGAGAGGTTGTGAGTTCGACTCTGAGGCAAGGCCCATGGACTTTGTATGGCTGCATGTAATTGCATAGTCCAATGGACTGCGTTACCTATGAGTTTCCATTGGATTGATAGGCCAGGTGCTTTCTTTTGCTTTTGTTTGGCCATGTTTTGTGCGCAGTCACTAGGATTATGTGAATTAATGTAGAGTCGGTTTCCAACTTCTCTGTGTTGGTTTAGTGGTAGGCTCTTTGCTTGTTCTCCAAGAGGTTGTGGGATCGACTCTGAGGCAAGGCCCATGAACTTTGTATGGCTGCATGTATTTGCCTAGTCTAATGGACTGTGTTGCCTATGAGTTTCCATTGGATTGATAGGCCAGATAATGTCTTTTGCATTTGTTTCGCCATGTTGTGTGCACAGTCACTAGGATTATGTGAACTAATGTAAACTCAGTTTCCATCTTGTCTGTGTTGGTGTAGTGGTAGGCTCTTTGCTTGGGCTGCGAGAAATTGTGGGTTTGACTCTGAGGCAAAGCCCATGGACTTTGTATGGCTGCATGTAATTGTTTAGTCCAATGGACTGTGTTGCCTATGAGTTTCCATTGGCTTGATAGGCCAGGTAATGTCTTTTGCTTTTGTTTGGCCATGTTGTGTGCGCAGTCTCTAGGAATATGTGAATTAATGTAGACGCAGCTTCCTACTTTTTTGTGTTGGTGTAGTTGTAAGCTCTTTGCTTGTTCTGCCAGAGGTTGTGGGTTTGACTCTGAGGCAAGGCCCATGGGCTTTGTATGGCTGCATGTAATTGCCTAGTCCAATTGATTGCTTTGCCTATGAGTTTCTATTGGATTGATAGGCCAGGTACTGTCTTTTGCTTTTGTTTGGCCATGTTGTGTGCGCAGTCACTAGGATTATGTGAATTAATGTAGAATCAGTTTTCCACTTCTCTGTGTTGGTGTATTGGTAGGCTCTTTGCTTGGGCTACGAGAGGTTGTGGGTTCGACTCTGGGGCAAGGCCCATGGGCTTTGTATGGCTGCATTTAATTGCCTAGTCTAATGTACTGTGTTACCTTTGAGTTTCCATTGGATTGATAGGCCAGGTACTGTCTTTTGCTTTTGTTTGGCCATGTTGTGTGCGCAGTCACTAGGATTATGTGAATTAATGTAGAGTCGGTTTCCAACTTCTCTGTGTTGGTGTAGTGGTAGGCTCTTTGCTTGTTCTCCAAGAAGTTGTGGGTTCGACTCTGAGGCAAGGCCCATGAACTTTGTATGGCTGCATGTATTTGCCTAGTCTAATGGACTGTGTTGCCTATGAGTTTCCATTGGATTGATAGGCCAGGTATTGTCTTTTGTTTGGCCATGTTGTGTGCGCAGTCGGTAGGATTATGTGAATTAATGTAGAATCAGTTTCCCACTTCTCTGTGTTGGTGTAGTGGTAGGCTCTTTGCTTGGGCTGCGAGAGGTTGTGGGTTTGACTCTGAGGCATGGCCAATGGACTTTGTATGGCTGCATGTAATTGCCTAGTTCAATGGACTGTGTTGCCTATGAGTTTCCATTGGCCTGATAGGCCAGGTAATGTCTTTTGCTTTTGTTTGGCCATGTTGTGTGCGCATTCACTAGGATTATGTGAATTAATGTAGACGCAGCTTCCTACTTCTTTGTGTTGGTGTAGTTGTAGGCTCTTTGCTTGTTCTGCCAGAGGTTGTGGGTTTGACTCTGAGGCAAGGCCCATGGACTTTGTGAGGCTGCATGTAATTGCCTATTCCTATGGACTATGTTGTCTATGAGTTTCCATTGGATTGATAGGCAAGGGACTGTCTTTAGCTTTTGTTTGGCCATGTTGTGTGCGCAGTCACTAGGATTATGTGAATTTATGTTGAGTCAGTTTCGCAATTCTCTGTGTTGGTGTAGTGGTAGGCTCTTTGCTTGGGCTGTGAGAGGTTGTGGGTTTGACTCTGAGGCAAGGCCCATGGACTTTGTATGGCTGCATGTAATTGCCTAGTCCAATGGATTGATAGGCCAGGTACTGTCTTTTGTTTTCGTTTGGCCATGTTTTGTGCGCAGTCACTAGGATTATGTGAGTTAATGTAGAGACAGTTTCACACTTCTCTGTGTTGCTGAAGTGGTAGGCTTTTTTGTTGGGCTGCGAGAGGTTGTGAGTTCGACTCTGAGGCAAGGCCCATGGACTTTGTATGGCTGCATGTAATTGCATAGTCCAATGGACTGCGTTACCTATGAGTTTCCATTGGATTGATAGGCCAGGTGCTTTCTTTTGCTTTTGTTTGGCCATGTTTTGTGCGCAGTCACTAGGATTATGTGAATTAATGTAGAGTCAGTTTCACACTTCTCTGTGTTGCTGTAGTGGTAGGCTTTTTTCTTGGGCTGCGAGCAGTTGTGGTTTGACTCTGAGGCAAAGCCCATGGACTTTGTATGGCTGCATGTAATTGCCTAGTCCAATGGACTATGTTGTGTATGAGTTTCCATTGGATTGATAGGCCAGGGACTGTCTATTGCTTTTGTTTGGCCATGTTGTGTGCGCAGTCACTAGGATTATGTGAATTTATGTTGAGTCTGTTTCGCACTTCTCTGTGTTGGTGTAGTGGTAGGCTCTTTGCTTGGGCTTTGAGAGGTAGTGGTTTTGACTCTGAGGCAAGGCCCATGGACTTTGTATGGCTGCATGTTATTGCCTAGTCCAAAGGATTGCGTTGCCTATGAGTTTCCATTGGATTAATAGGCCAGGTACTGTCTTTTGCTTTTGTTTGGCCATGTTGTGTGCGCAGTCACTAGGATTATGTGAATTAATGTAGAGTCATTCACCTACTTCTATGTGTTGGTGTAGTGGTAGTCTCTTTGCTTAAGCTGCGAGAGGTTGTGGGTTCGACTCTGAGGCTAGGCCCATGGAGTTTGTATGGCTGCATGTAATCGCCTAGTTCAATTGACTGTGTTGCCTATGAGTTCCCATCGGATTGATAGGCCAGGTACTGTCTTTTGCTTTTGTTTGGCCATGTTGTGTGCGCAGTCACTAGGATTATGTGAACTAATGTAAACTTAGTTTCCAACTTCTATGTGTTGGTGTAGTGGTAGGCTCTTTGCTTGGGCTGAGAGAAATTGTGGGTTTGACTCTGCGGCAAAGCCCATGGACTTTGAATGGCTGCATGTAATTGCCTAGTTCAATGGACTGTGTTGCCTATGAGTTTCCATTGGCTTGATAGGCTAGGTAATGTCTTCTGCTTTTGTTTGGCCATGTTGTGTGCACAGTCACTAGGATTATGTGAATTAATGTAGACGCAGCTTCCTACTTCTTTGTGTTTTTGTAGTTGTAGGCTCTTTGCTTGTTCTGCCAGAGGTTGTGGGTTTGACTCTGAGGCAAGGCCCATGGACTTTGTATGACTGCATGTAATTGCCTAGTCCAATGGACTATGTTGCCTATGAGTTTCCATTGGATTGATAGGCCAGGTACTGCCTTTTGATTTTGTTTGACCATGTTGTGTGCGCAGTCACTAGGGTTATGGGAATTAATGTAGAGTCAGTTCCCCACTTCTCTGTGTTGGTGTAGTGGTAGGCTCTTTGCTTGGGCTGCGAGAGGTTGTGGGTTCGACTCTAATGCAAGGCTCATGGACTTTGAATGGCTGCATGTAATTGCTTAGTCCAATGGACTGTGTTGCCTATGAGTTTCTATTGGATTGATAGGCCAGTTACTGTCTTTTGTTTTCGTTTGGCCATGTTGTGTGCGCAGTCACTAGGATTATGTGAATTAATGTAGAGTCAGGTTTACATTTCTCTGTGTTGGTGTAGTGGTAGGCTCTTTGCTTGAGCTGCGAGAGGTTGTGAGTTCGACTTTGAGGCAAGGCCCATGGACTTTGTATGGCTGCATGTAATTGCCTAGTCCAATTGATTGCTTTGCCTATGAGTTTCTATTGGATTGATAGGCCAGGTACTGTCTTTTGCTTTTGTTTGGCCATGTTGTGTGCGCAGTCACTAGGATTATGTGAATTAATGTAGAGTCATTCACCTACTTCTCTGTGTTGGTGTAGTGGTAGTCTCTTTGCTTAAGCTGCAAGAGGTTGTGGGTTCGACTCTGAGGCAAGGCCCATGGAGTTTGTATGGCTGCATGTAATTGCCTATTTCAATTAACTGTGTTGCCTATGAGGTCCCATTGGATTGATAGGCCAGGTACTGTCTTTTGCTTTTGTTTGGCCATGTTGTGTGCGCAGTCACTAGGATTATGTGAACTAATGTAAACTCAGTTTCCAACTTCTCTGTCTTGGTGTAGTGGTAGGCTCTTTGCTTGGGCTGCGAGAAATTGTGGGTTTGACTCTGAGGCAAAGCCCATGGACTTTATATGGCTGCATGTAATTGCCTAGTCCAATGGACTGTGTTGCCTTTGAGTTTCCATTGGATTGATTGGCCAGGTATTATCTTTTGTTTGGTTATGTTGTGTGCGCAGTCGGTAGGATTATGTGAATTAATGTAGAATCAGTTTCCCAGTTCTCTGTGTTGCTGTAGTGGAAGGCTCTTTGCTTAGCTGCAAGAGGTTGTGGGTTTGACTCTGAGGCAAGGCCCATGGAGTTTGTATGGCTGCATGTTATTGCCTAGTCCAATGGACTATGTTACCTATGAGTTTCAATTGGAATGATAGGCCAGGTACTGTCTTTTGCTTTTGTTTGGCCATGTTGTGTGCGCAGTCACTAGGATTATGTGAATTAATGTAGACGCAGCTTCCTACTTCTTTGTGTTGGTGAAGTTGTAGGCTCTTTGCTTGTTCTGCCAGAGATTGTGGGTATGACTCTGAGGCAAGGCCCATGGACTTTGTATGGCTGCATGTAATTGCGTAGTCCAATGGACTATGTTGTCTATGAGTTTCCATTGGATTGATAGGCCAGGGACTGTCTTTTGTTTTCGTTTGGTCATGTTGTGTGCGCAGTCACTAGGATTATGTGAATTAATGTAGAGTCATTCTCTTCTCTGTGTTGGTGTAGTGGTAGGCTCTTTCCTCGGGTTACAAGAAGTTGTGGGTTTGACTTTGAGGCAAAGCCCGTGGACTTTGTATGGTTGAATGTAATTGCCTAGTCCAATGGACTGTGTTGCCTATGAGTTTTCATTGAATGAATAGGCCAGGTATTGTCTTTTGTTTGGCCATGTTGTGTGCGCAGTCGGTAGGATTATGTGAATTAATGTAGAATCAGTTTCCCACTTCTCTGTATTAGTGTAGTGGTAGGCTCTTTGCTTTGTTGCGAGAAGTTGTGGGTTTGACTCTGAGGCAAGGCCCATGGACTTTGTATGTCTCCATGTAATTGTCTAGTCCAATGGACTGTGTTGCCTATGAGTTTCCATTGGATTGATAGGCCAGGTACTGTCTTTTGCTTTTGTTTGGCCATGTTGTGTGCGCAGTCACTAGGATTATGTGAATTAATGTAGAAACGGTTTTCCACTTCTCTGTGTTGGTGTATTGGTAGGCTCTTTACCTTGGCTATGAGAGGTTGTGGGTTTGACTCTGGGGCAAGGCCCATGGGCTTTGTATGGCTGCATGTAATTGCCTAGTCCAATGTACTGTGTTACCTATGAGTTTCCGTTGGATTGATAGGCCACGTACTGTCTTTTGCTTTTGTTTGGCCATGTTGTGTGCGCAGTCACTAGGATTATGTTAATTAATGTCGAGTCGGTTTCCAACTTCTCTGAGTTGGTTTAGTGGTAGGCTCTTTGCTTGTTCTCCAAGAGGTTGTGGGTTCGACTCTGAGTCAATGCCCATGAACTTTACATGGCTGCGTGTAAGTGCCTAGTCTAATGGACTGTGTTGCCTATGAGTTTCCATTGGATTTATAGGCCAGATAATGTCTTTTGCATTTGTTTGGCCATGTTGTGTGCGCAGTCACTATGATTATGTGAATTAATGTAGAGTCATTCACCTACTTCTCTGTGTTGGTGTAGTGGTAGGCTCTTTGCCCTGGCTACGAGAGTTTGTGGGATCGACTCTGGGGCAAGACCCATGGGCTTTGTATGGCTGCATGTAATTGCCTAGTCCAATGTACTGTGTTACCTATGAGTTTCCATTGGATTGATAGGCCAGGTACTGTCTTTTGCTTTTGTTTGGCCATGTTGTGTGCGCAGTCACTAGGATTATGTTAATTAATGTAGAGTCGGTTTCCAACTTCACTGAGTTGGTTTAGTGGTTGGCTCTTTGCTTGTTCTCCAAGAGGTTGTGGGTTCGACTCTGAGGCAAGGCCCATGAACTTTGTTTGGCTGCATGTAATTGCCTAGTCTAATGGACTGTGTTGCCTATGAGTTTCCATTGGATAGAATGGCCAGGTACTGTCTTTTGTTTTCGTTTGGCCATGTTGTGTGCGCAGTCACTAGGATTATGTGAATTAATGCTATTGGATTTTTCAAGTCAGTATTCACACAGCAGTTTCTGCTATTTCATGTATTCCCCTTACATAGTCACTGGTGTGCATACCTTATCTCCCCATAGTGATGTTTTTTTAGGTTTTTGCACCCAGTTCGGACTTAGAATGGTGTTCCAAACGTTATTCCTATTTGTTAGTATTTTTTCGTTTGTGAACCCTCCCCAACCACACCTATTGCCAATCCATATCATACGCATAAATAGCCTGGGTCTCAGCTTCCCATACACGGTAGGTTTTTAACTGCATGAGAGGACACACACAAGCTAGGGACCCCAACGTAGAGAAATACTTTGGCGTAGTGTTGGGGCTCTATTGCATTGATCAATTCAGTAGCTAAATTTCTCTTGATTCATATGTTCATGGCAGTAATGCAGATTCCATTTTTCACATATTCACTCTTGCATATAGCTATTGAATTTTTCAAGTCAGTATTCACACTGCAGTTTCTGCTATTTCATGTATTCCCCTTACATAGTCACTGGTGTGCATACCTTATCTCCCCATAGTGCCTGGGATCTGACCCAGACACTAGCAGTTTTGCACTCCTACCCAAAACTGGGCTCCTCACTGAACTCACTACCTCCACGGTTCAACTCTAAACTGAACTTCAACTAACTGACTGGTTTTCCCACCTCCAGGCCTGTGAACTCCTTGGTGGGTGGGGCCAACCGCCTGGCTCCGCCCCACCTGGTGTGGACATCAGCCCCTGGAGGGAGGCAACAACGGTTTTGTGTCTGACTAGTGTAACTATCCGGGAAAGGGGGTGTGTGTGTGTTATGTCTGTGACTAACTGGCTAGTCCAGGGCGTCACACTTGCACCCCCTTCTTGTGATGTGAAGGTGTGTAGTCAGTGCCTACGTGTAATTCCTGACACCACTCCTCTGGCTGACTTGGTGAGCTGTCACTGACTGGGTGGGGTGCAGTAATGGTGGATGCTGCTGCTGCTTGGATAGCATGTGTATCTACTGTGAACAGCTTATCAATGGTGGCAAATCGGGGCAGCTTAACCTCTTGCTCTCCGCAGTTCAACACTCTCACGCGCACTCTTCCCTTCCGTATTAATGAATAAAACTGTGATATAAATAGTATATAGATACCCCACAAATGCAGATAAAGGTAGGTTATGGGAAAAGGGAGAAGAGGGAAACAGGAAAATAGTGTAATAAAGTATACCTTCCAGGGGGGAGAGGAAATGGCAGCACAGCCAGTGGAGGTGAAGCAAGGGGAAGCCTGCAACTAAATTGTTGAGAACATTATCACATGGTGACTGAGCCTGATTGTAACGGGAGCATAGAGGTGCCGATCCTGTCTTACCTGCGTTGGTGTAGAAGTGGGTTTCCAGTGGTGGAGTCAGCTGTGTGCAGTGGTGGCTGTGGGTTCTTTTATGTGCGACCGTAGTAATAGCTGCGCCCACTTCCTGTATGGGAGTGGAATGCAGTGAGGCTAATGGAACGCACGTCCACGTGCCGCGCCCCTGAAGGTAATACCGATCATTGAATACAAAAAAATTTCTCATACTACTGTATGGGGGTCCCTATATTTAATATGATATCCAAGCCACAGCATCCACCGTTACTTCACCACACCCATTCAGTGACAGCTCACCAAGTCAACCAGAGGAGTGGTGTAAGGAATTACACGTAGGCACTGACTCCACACCTTCACATCACAAGAAGCGGGTCCACAGGGTAGTGCAAGAATATGAGCAAGTCTTCAGCAAACATCCGCTAGACTTTGGGAGAATAAAAGGGGTCCATATTCATGGTTTAAGAACTTGGGTTCTAACGTGCCCAGAGTATGCTCCACTCTATGCTCCCTTTACAATCAGGCTCAGTCACCATGTGATAACGCTCTCAACTCTTTAGTTGCAGGCTTCCTTTTGCTTCACCTCCACTGGCTGTGCTGCCATTTCCTCTCACCCCCAGAAGGTATACTTTATTACACTATTTTCCTCTTTCCCTGTTCCCCCTTTTCCCATAACCTACCTTTATTTACAATTGTGGGGTATCTATATGATATTTACATCATAGTTTTATTCATTAGTGCGGAAGGGAAGAGTGCCCGTGAGAGTGTTAAACTGCGGAGAGCAGGAGGTTAAGCTGCCCCGACTTGCCACCATTGATAAGCTGTTCACAGTAGATACACATGCTATCCAAGTAGCAGCATCCACTATTACTGCACCCCACCCAGTCAGTGACTGCTCACCAAGTCAGCCAGAGGAGTGGTGTAAGGAATTACACGTAGGCACTGACTCCACACCTTCACATCACAAGAAGCGGGTCCACAGGGTAGTGCAAGAATACGAGCGAGCAAGTCTTCAGCAAACATCCGCTAGATTTTGGGGGAATAAAAGGGGTCCAACACTACATCCCCACAGGTGCACACCCACCCATCAAAGAGAGCTATAAGCCAATACCACCTTCACATTACCAGTGTACCAAGGACATGTTGAGCAACATGAAGGCGGCTGGGGTTATCCGTGACAGTTGTAGCCTTTGGGCAGCTCCGTTGGTCCTGTTAAAGAAGAAGGACGGCACCACTCCCCCGTATTGAGGAATCGCTAGCTGCATTGAGAACTGCAAATTATTTTTCTACCCTTGATCTCACTAGTCACTATTGGCTAGTGTCCGTTGCTGAGGCAGACCGGGGGAAGACCGCCTTTGCCACCCCTATGGCGCTGGAGGTCGGCAGACTGTTGTTCAAAAGCAGTGTCTGACGAACAAATTTGCTTCATCCTGAGGAACTGGCCAGTCGGTACGGCCCGGATGGTGGAGGGAGTATGAGCAGAAGAAGCATGCAGCAGTGCGTTGACTGATGTTTCCTTCCTATGGACGTCGGTCTGAACAATTCGCTCAGAACCGAATGAAATTTTAATATCCAGGAAGTCAACGCAACTGCTGCTATGCTTATGCGTCAATCTGATGTTAAAGGTGTTGTTATTAAGTTCCTCCATAAATGTCTCGAGCTGCTCCACAGTGCCCTGCCAAAAAATCAAAATATCATCAATATACCTTAGCCAGCACTGCACATGGGCGCCAGCCCCTGCACCTCCGTCACCAAAAACCAACCAATCCCAGTACCTCTGCCTTCTATCTAGGTGCCTTGAGTTATGTCCTGTAAACTGTCACAGCGACCCAGACACACATGTGTAGTAGGGGAATATCCCTGCTGAGATGCCAGTGCTAGAGCACTCGTTTGCTGTGGAGTTGAACGCTATGTGAGCAGTTCTTACCTTCAATGAGCAGAAGTCTCTTTTTTCAGATTTCAATATCTCTGTGGGTATCTGGCAGAAATATGGAATACTCTTTACTGCTAAGACCCTGTACACCACTCCCACTAATGGGGGCTTTACACGCTGCGACATCGCTAATGCGGAGTCGTTGGGGTCACGGAATTTGTGACGCACATCCGGCCGCATTAGCGATGTTGCTGCGTGTGACACCGATGAGCGATTTTGCATCGTTGCAAAAACGTGCAAAATCGCTCATCGGTGACATGGGTCTCCATTCTCGATTATCGTTACTGCAGCAGTAACGATGTAGTTCGTCGCTCCTGCGGCAGCACACATCACTCCGTGTGACACCGCAGAAACGAGGAACCTCTCCTTACCTGCCTCCCAGACGCTATGAGGAAGGAAGGAGGTGGGCGGGATGTTCCGGCCACTCATCTCCGCCCCTCCGCTGCTATTGGGCGGTCGCTCAGTGACGTCGCTGTGACGCCGCACGGACCGCCCCCTTAGAAAGGAGGCGGTTCGCCGGTCACAGCGACGTCGCCGGTCAGGTAAGTATGTGTGACGGGTCTGGTCGGTGTTGTGCGGCATGGGCAGCGATTTGCCCGTGTCGCGCAACAGATGGGGCGGGTACCCACACTAGCGATATCGGGACCGATATCGCAGTGTGTAAAGTAGCCTTTAGTCACATGACCAAGACTGTATCTGTGTCCCTACAACACACTTGAGACAAATGTGTGTGTGAGCCTGCATTGTGGGGTATATTAGTATATTTAGTGGACAGTGTCAGGCAGCTGCTGCCAGGGCTAATAAAATAATGGGATGTATTAAAAGAGGTATAAGTGTTCATGAAAAAAATATAGTTCTACCTCTGTACAAGTCACTAGTGCGACCGCACTTAGAATACTGTGTACAATTCTGGTCACCGATATATAAGAAGGATATAGCTGAACTGGAGAGGGTGCAGAGAAGAGCGACCAAGATTATTAGAGGAATGGGTGGGCTGCAATACCAAGACAGGTTATTAAACTTGGGGTTATTTAGTTTGGAAAAACGAAGGCTTAGGGGGGATCTAATCACAATGTATAAATATATGAGGGGACAGTACAGAGACCTTTCCAAAGATCTTTTTACACCTAGGCCTGCGACTGGAACACGGGGGCATCCGCTACGTCTTGAGGAAAGAAGGTTTAATCATAATCACAGACGAGGATTCTTTACTGTACGAGCAGTGAGACTATGGAACTCTCTGCCGCATGATGTTGTAATGAGTGATTCACTACTAACATTTAAGCAGAGCCTGGACGCCTTTCTTGAAAAATTTAATATTACCAGTTATGTATATTAGATTTTATGACAGGGTATTGATCCAGGGAACTAGTCTGATTGCCGGATGTGGAGTCAGGAAGGAAATTTTTCCCCATTGGAACTTGTTCGCCACATTGGGTTTTTTTTGCCTTCCTCTGGATCAACATGTTAGGCTACGGGTTGAACTAGATGGACTTAGAGTCTCCCTTCAACCTTAAAAACTATGATACTATGATATGATATAATATATTATAGAGCTGGGAAGAATCATTCTAAGCAGTGAGCTGTTCCAGTATTTGTAGGAAAATACCCAGTAGAAGCATCAAACACAGCACCAATACCTCCCATCAGTATCCCACCACAGTGCCATGTAACCCATGCCCTACACTCCCATCTACACCAATACTATACAGGCACAAACTAGTATATCTGACTAAAAGCCCCCAAAATATGAAGAACGGCCAATAGTTGAGTGTGGATATAAAATCTATGTGAGCAGAGCTAGAATAGAAATCACTGATCGCATTGAAGTCATTCTGACCATAAATCACCATGATATCAAGGTGAGGAGTTGTGTGTTACTGCTGGGAGGAAAGGGTTAACAGTGGAATATTAAGGTGCATTTCTGTGTGCAGTGTTACTAGTCAATGTAACAATTCAATATGAGCTGCTCTTGGTGCCGGGGGAGGGAGATGCTCTCCTGAGCAAGATAGATGGGGAATTAACATGATATCTATATAGTGTAAGGCAGGGGGTCTCAAACTCGGCTGGGTGTATGGGCCGCACAGAGGAAAAAAATAATTTGGGGGGCTGCATTCTTTGCAGGACAAAGTGACATTTTTATTGGTACCATATATATATATTTTTTTTCACACACCTTTGGATGACTGATTTTCAACATTTTTCACTTGTTTATTATAACAAATGTGCACATTCTTTGGTTAAATCTAAAAAAAAAAAATTTGATGTTAAAAAAAAGTCATGCCTTATTTTGTTTTTTTTTACATTTTATCCCTTTCTTTTAACTAATAGTGTTACAATTATGACGCTAGCGTTTTGTGAAGGGAATGCTTTGCCTACTTCCGTGACTATGGCCTTCCGGAACTGCTGCATTTTGGCTGACCTCTCCGCCTCGGGAATAAGAGACATAAAGTTCTCCTTGTAGCGTGGGTCTAACAGTGTTACCAACCAGTAATGATTGTCGGCCAAGATGTTCTTAACGCGAGGGTCACGAGACAGGCAGCTTACCACAAAGTCATCCATGTGCGCCAGACTCTTAACAGCCATCACTTCAGGATCCAGACCAACACGATGACTGAACATGCTGTCCTCCTCCTTCTCCTCCTCCTCCTCCTCTACCCTGTCCTCTGGCCAGCCACGCTGAACTGAGCATATGACTGGTATGCATGTCATATCCTCAATTTGGCCGGAGAGTTGCTCCATGTCTTCATCCTCCTCCTCGTCATAGTCCTCCACTGCACGTTGTGATGAGACGAGGCTGGGCTGTGTGTTATCACCCACACCCACTACTGTTTCTTGCTCCAACTCATCGTGTTCCGCCTGCAATGCATCATGTTTGGTTTTGAGCAGAGACCGTTTTAGAAGGCAGAGAAGCGGTATGGTGACGCTAATAATGGCGTCATCGCCGCTCACCATCTTGGTGGAGTCCTCAAAGTTTTGGAGGATGGTACATAGGTCGGACATCCATCTCCACTCCTCAGGTGTTATGTGTGGAGTTTGACCCATTTCCCGACGGCTTAGGTGATGCAGGTACTCAACAACTGCCCTCTTCTGCTCACATATCCTGATCAACATGTGCAGAGTTGAATTCCAACGCGTGGGGACATCACACACCAGTCTGTGAGCCGGAAGATGCAAACGACGCTGAAAGCCGGCAAGGCCGGCTGAAGCAGTAGGTGACTTTCGAAAATGTGCAGACAGGCAGCGAACTTTTACCAGCAGATCAGACAGCTCTGGGTATGACTTTAGAAACCGCTGAACCACGAGGTTGAGCACATGGGCCATGCATGGAACATGTGTCAGCTGGCCTCGCCTCAAAGCCGCCACCAGGTTCCGGCCATTGTCACACACAACCTTTCCTGGCTTTAGGTTCAGAGGTGTGAGCCAGTGATCTGCATGCTGTTTTAGAGCTGTCCACACCTCTTCTGCATTGTGGGGTTTGTCACCTATGCAGATTAGCTGCAGCACAGTCTGTTGCCGCTTCGCCGAGGCAGTGCTGCAGTGCTTCCAGCTTGGGACTGGTGTGGAGGGTAAAGTGGATGAGGATGCGCAGGAGGAGGAGGAGGCTGAAGAGCATGACATTCCGGAGCTGTAGAGTGTGGGTGAAACCCTGACTGAGGTAGGGCCTGCAAACCTTGGTGTGGGAAGGACTTGTTCCGTTCCTCGCTCAAACTGGGTCCCAGCTGGGCTGGGCTGGGTCCCTACCCGGCTGGGTAGGGCGTTGTGGGGGGTTTGTCTATCTCCGTTTGAGGTGAGTTTGTTTAAGTTAGCCTTTTCTTTGGCGTTTTTTGGAGCCCTGCGGGTTGGGGAGTTGGTATCGCCCAGTAAGGCGTTCCCCGGGGGCTTGGATTGGGGTGACATTATGTCAGTGGAAAACGGAGTTGAATTTTGGATTAGGAAATCGAAAACTGATCAGAGAGGTGTGGGTAGACTAGTCCGTTTGGGGATGGTTGTGGCATCTGATATGTGCCCGTTCAAGTGTCTCGGGAATTTTCAACAGATCCGTCCGAAGGTGGATGGCCCCTTATTATGTCATGAGGATGGGTCCTTTTTATCGAGATACCAATTTGTGAGTGTTTTTAGGGCATGTTTGAAGTCGTTGGGGTTAGATCCGAAGTCTTTCGGATTGGGGCAGCGACGGAGGCCTCTATATGCGGCCTACCGGAGGAGACAGTTAAGCAGATTGGTAGGTGGAAGTCGCAGCGCTTTAAGTCGTATGTACGTCCCCAGGTGGTTGTTGGCAATTGAGGGGAAAAGGGGGGGGTATTAGGGTAGCAATGGGGGGGGTGAGAGTGTGTGTTTTTTGTCAATTTGGTTTGGTGAGGCAATAAAATGGTGTCGTCTGTACATTTTGTATTGCAGAAGCACCCCCTCTTCCTTCCCTGGTCTGGATCCTTGGCCACTCTTATGTGTATTGGGGAGCCCGACGAGCGGACGCGAGATGGAACGGGAGACAGCTAGGTTTTGAGAAGGACCTGGCTCTCGTGCGATGGCTCGGTGTTCGGGGGTTAGGGTGGAACAGGGTGTTGCAGGAGGTGCATAGATACGCCCGGTTGGACAGACCTCCTGACATGTTAGTGTTGCATGCCGGGGGGAATGATTTGGGTGGGCGTCCTTTTCGAATCTTGATAAAGGACATCAAACATGATTTGTTACGGTTATGGGTGTCGTTTCCAGGTCTAACGATAGTCTGGTCGGAGATAGTAGCGAGAAAGAGTTGGCAGAAAGCGCGGTCAGTTGACAGGTTGAACAAGGCGCGGGCGAAGGTTAATAGGGCGATCTCGAAGTTTGTTAGTCAGAACGGGGGTATAGCAATACGGCATGTTGAGTTGGAAAGGACGGAAGAGGAATTTTGGTTGGCTGACGGGGTACACCTTAATGCGGTGGGAACTGACTTATGGGCTCTTGGCTTGCAGGGAGGTATTGAGAGGGCCCTTTGGTTGCGGGGGGTCTCAGGCACTTGAAGGGTTTCAAGGTGCCTTCGTTGTGGTGTTGTTTATTGGTGGGTCCTTGAAGTTGGTTTAAAATTGGTTCGGGGATTCATCCGGGTATGGATCCCCTCATTGGCAGAATTGATGGTCCCCTGGTGATTTTGGGGGGGAACCCCGACGGGGTATGTCGGGGCCCCTTGGGGGTGTGGTTGGGGTTGACGGAGGATTAACCCTTACCATTTGGTGCTCCTGAGCCAGTGTGGGTAACGGCTGGGAGCAAGTTGAGGTTTTTTATTGCTCGGTTATGGGAATCACCAGGGTTTTGGTAGCTTCAAGGACCTTACCACATTGCAAATTTTATTGGTTATGTATTCTTGTTAATAAAATGGCTGCTATGGCCAAAATTATCCAAAGATAAATTTGTGTCTGTGTAATTACTTTTAAATAAGAAATGGGAATGGAGGTGTGGGGTATGAAAGGAAGACCGGAGTCAACAATTCCAGGGTCAAGCATGTTTATTTGCCTAAGCTTCGTTCCAGGGTAGAAAGGGTAAGAGTGCCTTTCAGAATTCGAAGTGGTCGGACTGTACGGGCCACCAAGAACTGCAGGAGAGCTTGAACATCTTCCCATGGATTTGCGACATCCTCCCTCATCAGTTACGTAGGTAAGCAGGTTCTCAGCATTGCAGCCCATTTGTTATCTTAAGTTAGTTAAGCGGGGTTAACTAACCTGTCAGTTCAGCCTCAGGTCTAAAGCAGAGGCCTGGACTCCACTCCTTACTCCTCACTCCACAACTCTCCTTAAAAACAACTGACTCCTTTTTCCTGCCCCGGGGTCTCCAGACCCTTAGGTGGGCGTTTCCTTCCGTCTGGTCCTGCCCACTGGTGTGCCTGTCTTTCCCTGGGGGAGGTGACTAGGGTTTTCTGGTTGGCTTTGTGTGACTTAGGTGAGGGAAGTTGTTATGCGGGGGCCTATGTGTGACTACCTGCAGTGTCAGGGCGTCACATATGTATGTGTGTATGTCTGCTAAAGGAATCCGCACCGTCATATTTACAAACACAAAATGTTGACTCTATGCACAGAAGAGAGTCATTCTATTTACATGATTTGTGTTTTTTTACCTTTTAAAACTATCATTAAATGTTAAGTTTTAGTTAGGGATTTATGCTTCTGTCTGTCTCTCTCCCAGTCTCTGTCATCTGTCTGTCTCTGTGTGTCTCTATCTCTATCCATGTCTGTCTGTCTCTCTATCTCTGTCTGTCTCTCTGTGTCTGTCTGTCTCTCTCTCTCTTTGTGGCTGTCTGTTTCTATGTCTGTCTGTCTCTTTTCCAGGCCTGTCTCTTTTCCAGGTCTGTCTCTTTTCCAGGTCTGTCTCTTTCCCTGTCTGTCTGTCTCTTCCCCTGTCTGTCTCTTCCCCTGTCTGTCTCTTCCCCTTTCTGTCTCTGTATTTCTTTGTCTGTCTCTGTCTTTCTCTTCCCCTGTCTGTCTCTTTCCCTGTCTCTCTCTGCCTGTCTCTCTTTGTCTCTCTCTGTCTGACTCATTCCCCATTTGTCTCTTTCCCTGTCTATCTCTGTATTTCGTTGTCTGTCTCTATCTGTCTGTCTCTCTCTGTCTGTCTCTTCCCCTGTCTGTCTGTTTCCCTGTCGGTCTGCCTTTTCTCCTGCCTGTCTCTGTATGTTTGTCTCTGTCTGTTTCCCTATCTGCCTCTGTCTCTTTCTCTGTCTCTGTCTGTCTGCCTTTTTTCCCTGTCTATCTCTGTCTGTCTCTTTCCCTGTCTGCCTCTGTCTGTTTGTCTCTGTCTCTTTCCCTGTCTGTCTATGCCTATCTGTCTCTGTCTGTTTGTCTCTCAGTCTGTGTCTGTCTCTCTCTATCTGTCTCCCCACTGACATCATATTATCTCACACATAAGCTTCTTATACTATGAATGTCCTTTGTTCCTATAGCAGCCAATCACAGCTGCTATTAATAACTTGCAGCTCCCACCTCCATTCAGTTTAATGGAGGCAGGTTTTTTGGAGAGTAACTGTAAAGCGCGGGGTTAAATATTCCTGTTAAAACATAGTCTACGACGTTCCCTGAGTCACATGAGGTGTCTGCAAAATTTTGTGTTTGTAAATATGACGGTGCGGATTCCTTTAGCAGACATACACACATACATATGTGACGCCCTGACACTGCAGGTAGTCACACATAGGCCCCCGCATAACAACTTCCCTCACCTAAGTCACACAAAGCCAACCAGAAAATCCTAGTCACCTCCCCCAGGGAAAGACAGGCACACCAGTGGGCAGGACCAGACGGAAGGAAACGCCCACCTAGGGGTCTGGAGACCCCGGGGCAGGAAAAAGGAGTCAGTTGTTTTTAAGGAGAGTTGTGGAGTGAGGAGTAAGGAGTGGAGTCCAGGCCTCTGCTTTAGACCTGAGGCTGAACTGACAGGTTAGTTAACCCCGCTTAACTAACTTAAGACAACAAATGGGCTGCAATGCTGAGAACCTGCTTACCTACGTAACTGATGAGGGAGGATGTCGCAAATCCATGGGAAGATGTTCAAGCTTTCCTGCAGTTCTTGGTGGTCCGTACAGTCCGACCACTTCGAATTCTGAAAGGCACTCTTACCCTTTCTACCCTGGAACGAAGCTTACGCAAATAAACATGCTTGACCCTGGAATTGTTGACTCCGGTCTTCCTTTCATACCCCACACCTCCATTCCCATTTCTTATTTAAAAGTAATTACACAGACACAAATTTATCTTTGGATAATTTTGGCCATAGCAGCCATTTTATTAACAAGAATACATAACCAATAAAATTTGCAATGTGGTAAGGTCCTTGAAGCTACCAAAACCCTGGTGATTCCCATAACCGAGCAATAAAAAACCTCAACTTGCTCCCAGCCGTTACCCACACTGGCTCAGGAGCACCAAATGGTAAGGGTTAATCCTCCGTCAACCCCAACCACACCCCCAGGGGCCCCGACATACCCCGTCGGGGTTCCCCCCCAAAATCACCAGGGGACCATCAATTCTGCCAATGAGGGGATCCATACCCGGATGAATCCCCGAACCAATTTTAAACCAACTTCAAGGACCCACCAATAAACAACACCACAACGAAGGCACCTTGAAACCCTTCAAGTGCCTGAGACCCCCCGCAACCAAAGGGCCCTCTCAATACCTCCCTGCAAGCCAAGAGCCCATAAGTCAGTTCCCACCGCATTAAGGTGTACCCCGTCAGCCAACCAAAATTCCTCTTCCGTCCTTTCCAACTCAACATGCCGTATTGCTATACCCCCGTTCCGACTAACAAACTTCGAGATCGCCCTATTAACCTTCGCCCGCGCCTTGTTCAACCTGTCAACTGACCGCGCTTTCTGCCAACTCTTTCTCGCTACTATCTCCGACCAGACTATCGTTAGACCTGGAAACGACACCCATAACCGTAACAAATCATGTTTGATGTCCTTTATCAAGATTCGAAAAGGACGCCCACCCAAATCATTCCCCCCGGCATGCAACACTAACATGTCAGGAGGTCTGTCCAACCGGGCGTATCTATGCACCTCCTGCAACACCCTGTTCCACCCTAACCCCCGAACACCGAGCCATCGCACGAGAGCCAGGTCCTTCTCAAAACCTAGCTGTCTCCCGTTCCATCTCGCGTCCGCTCGTCGGGCTCCCCAATACACATAAGAGTGGCCAAGGATCCAGACCAGGGAAGGAAGGGGGGGTGCTTCTGCAATACAAAATGTACAGACGACACCATTTTATTGCCTCACCAAACCAAATTGACAAAAAACACACACTCTCACCCCCCCCCATTGCTACCCTAATACCCCCCCCTTTTCCCCTCAATTGCCAACAACCACCTGGGGACGTACATACGACTTAAAGCGCTGCGACTTCCACCTACCAATCTGCTTAACTGTCTCCTCCGGTAGGCCGCATATAGAGGCCTCCGTCGCTGCCCCAATCCGAAAGACTTCGGATCTAACCCCAACGACTTCAAACATGCCCTAAAAACACTCACAAATTGGTATCTCGATAAAAAGGAACCATCCTCGTGACATAATAAGGGGCCATCCACCTTCGGACGGATCTGTTGAAAATTCCCGAGACACTTGAACGGGCACATATCAGATGCCACAACCATCCCCAAACGGACTAGTCTACCCACACCTCTCTGATCAGTTTTCGATTTCCTAATCCAAAATTCAACTCCGTTTTCCACTGACAATGTCACCCCAATCCAAGCCCCCGGGGAACGCCTTACTGGGCGATACCAACTCCCCAACCCGCAGGGCTCCAAAAAACGCCAAAGAAAAGGCTAACTTAAACAAACTCACCTCAAACGGAGATAGACAAACCCCCCACAACGCCCTACCCAGCCGGGTAGGGACCCAGCCCAGCCCAGCTGGGACCCAGTTTGAGCGAGGAACGGAACAAGTCCTTCCCACACCAAGGTTTGCAGGCCCTACCTCAGTCAGGGTTTCACCCACACTCTACAGCTCCGGAATGTCATGCTCTTCAGCCTCCTCCTCCTCCTGCGCATCCTCATCCACTTTACCCTCCACACCAGTCCCAAGCTGGAAGCACTGCAGCACTGCCTCGGCGAAGCGGCAACAGGCTGTGCTGCAGCTAATCTGCATAAGTGACAAATCCCACAATGCAGAAGAGGTGTGGACAGCTCTAAAACAGCATGCAGATCACTGGCTCACACCTCTGAACCTAAAGCCAGGAAAGGTTGTGTGTGACAATGGCCGGAACCTAGTGGCGGCTTTGAGGCGAGGCCAGCTGACACATGTTCCATGCATGGCCCATGTGCTCAACCTCGTGGTTCAGCGGTTTCTAAAGTCATACCCAGAGCTGTCTGATCTGCTGGTAAAAGTTCGCCGCCTGTCTGCACATTTTCGAAAGTCACCTACTGCTTCAGCCGGCCTTGCCGGCTTTCAGCGTCGTTTGCATCTTCCGGCTCACAGACTGGTGTGTGATGTCCCCACGCGTTGGAATTCATGGAATTCAACTCTGCACATGTTGATCAGGATATGTGAGCAGAAGAGGGCAGTTGTTGAGTACCTGCATCACCTAAGCCGTCGGGAAATGGGTCAAACTCCACACATAACACCTGAGGAGTGGAGATGGATGTCCGACCTATGTACCATCCTCCAAAACTTTGAGGACTCCACCAAGATGGTGAGCGGCGATGACGCCATTATTAGCGTCACCATACCGCTTCTCTGCCTTCTAAAACGGTCTCTGCTCAAAACCAAACATGATGCATTGCAGGCGGAACACGATGAGTTGGAGCAAGAAACAGTAGTGGGTGTGGGTGATAACACATAGCCCAGCCTCGTCTCATCACAACGTGCAGTGGAGGACTATGACGAGGAGGAAGATGAAGACATGGAGCAACTCTCCGGCCAAATTGAGGATATGACATGCATACCAGTCATATGCTCAGTTCAGCGTGGCTGGCCAGAGGACAGGGTAGATGAGGAGGAGGAGAAGGAGGAGGACAGCATGTTCAGTCATCGTGTTGGTCTGGATACTGAAGTGATGGCTGTTAAGAGTCTGGCGCACATGGATGACTTTATGGTAAGCTGCCTGTCTCGTGACCCTCGCGTTAAGAACATCTTGGCCGACAATCATTACTGGTTGGTAACACTGTTAGACCCACGCTACAAGGAGAACTTTATGTCTCTTATTCCCGAGGCGGAGAGGTCAGCCAAAATGCAGCAGTTCCGGAAGGCCATAGTCACGGAAGTAGGCAAAGCATTCCCTTCACAAAACGCTAGCGTCATAATTGTAACACTATTAGTTAAAAGAAAAGGATAAAATGTAAAAAAAAACAAAATAAGGCATGACTTTTTTTTAACATCACATTTATTTTTTTTAGATTTAACCAAAGAATGTGCACATTTGTTATAATAAACAAGTGAAAAATGTTGAAAATCAGTCATCCAAAGGTGTGTAAAAAAAATATATACATATATGGTACCAATAAAAATGTCACTTTGTCTTGCAAAGAATGCAGCCCCCCAAATTATTTTTTTCCTCTGTGCGGCCCATACACCCAGCCGAGTTTGAGACCCCCTGCCTTACACTATATAGATATTATGTTCATTCCCCATCTATCTTGCTCAGGAGAGCATCTCCCTCCCCCGGCACCAAGAGCAGCTCATACTGAATTGTTACATTGACTAGTAACACTGCACACAGAAATGCACCTTAATATTCCACTGTTAACCCTTTCCTCCCAGCAGTAACACACAACTCCTCACCTTGATATCATGGTGATTTATGGTCAGAATGACTTCAATGCGATCAGTGATTTCTATTCTAGCTCTGCTCACATAGATTTTATATCCACACTCAACTATAGGCCGTTCTTCATATTTTGGGGGCTTTTAGTCAGATATACTAGTTTGTGCCTGTATAGTATTGGTGTAGATGGGTGTGTAGGGCATGGGTTACATGGCACTGTGGTGGGATACTGATGGGAGGTATTGGTGCTGTGTTTGATGCTTCTACTGGGTATTTTCCTACAAATACTGGAACAGCTCACTGCTTAGAATGATCCTTCCCAGCTCTATAATATATTATATATACCCCACAATGCAGGCTCACACACACATTTGTCTCAAGTGTGTTGTAGGGACACAGATACAGTCTTGGTCATGTGACTAAAGGCTACTTTACACACTGCGATATCGGTCCCGATATCGCTAGTGTGGGTACCCGCCCCCATCTGTTGCGCGACACGGGTAAATCGCTGCCCATGCCGCACAACACCGACCAGACCCGTCACACATACTTACCTGCCCGGCGACGTCACTGTGACCGGCGAACCGCCTCCTTTCTAAGGGGGCGGTCCGTGCGGCGTCACAGCGACGTCACTGAGCGACCGCCCAATAGCAGCGGAGGGGCGGAGATGAGTGGCCGGAACATCCCGCCCACCTCCTTCCTTCCTCATAGCGGCTGGGAGGCAGGTAAGGAGAGGTTCCTCGTTTCTGCGGTGTCACACGGAGTGATGTGTGCTGCCGCAGGAACGACGAACTACATCGTTACTGCTGCAGTAACGATAATCGAGAATGGAGACCCATGTCACCGATGAGCGATTTTGCACGTTTTTGCAACGATGCAAAATCGCTCATCGGTGTCACACGCAGCAACATCGCTAATGCGGCCGGATGTGCGTCACAAATTCCGTGACCCCAACGACTCCGCATTAGCGATGTCGCAGCGTGTAAAGCCCCCTTTAGTGGGAGTGGTGTACAGGGTCTTAGCAGTAAAGAGTATTCCATATTTCTGCCAGATACCCACAGAGATATTGAAATCTGAAAAAAGAGACTTCTGCTCATTGAAGGTAAGAACTGCTCACATAGCGTTCAACTCCACAGCAAACGAGTGCTCTAGCACTGGCATCTCAGCAGGGATATTCCCCTACTACACATGTGTGTCTGGGTCGCTGTGACAGTTTACAGGACATAACTCAGGGCACCTAGACAAAAGGCAGAGGGACTACTTTCTATTTCTGGTGTAGAGCTTAGTACAATATATATATATATATACTATTACATGTGACACATGTACCTTGTATTACCATTATTCGCTGTATATGAACCCCTTTTCTCCGGGCATTATTTGTCTATAGCATTTTTCACGAACCTGAGGCAACTGAGAACCCTTCAGTGAAGGAATTCCACTAACCCTCACAATACCAACCAGGGGCCTCCCTGCAGTAACTCATGTAGTTGTACCCATTCTCTTTCCGCATTCTATGTGTTCTTCTTCTTTCTTCTTTTTTTTCTTTTTTCTTCTTTTTATTTCTATCATGTAGTTCAGGGGTTTATAGATATATGTCCTGCATCTCATATTTCCTTTAGTGGTGCTTCTTACCCATTCTCATATCATTTACCCTAGTATTTCATGATCCTGAGGCGACTGAGAACCCTTTAATAAAGGAATCCTTTTTCACCTGAATTGTCAAGTGATACTTACCAGTGACTATCACGTAATGTTACAGGTAGTTCCATTTTCTTCCTCTTCTTTCTCTCCTTTCTTCTTTGTCACACGGTCCATTGTGTTATAGCCCACGTGTCATGATAACACTTGTACCATCTTTTCATTTAGATTCCACCTACAATTATTTACCGATTCCAGTTCTGGAATAGGCTTTCATCATCTACTCACTAGAATTCTCAAGTGCATAAGGTACTGAGACATATACATGTTCACACCATTATAAAGAACAAAGTATAAACATTGAGGTTTTTCTCACACCCATGTTCCTGTGTTCTTTGATATGATATGTGTTCATTTCCTTCACTATATAGGATTGCAAGTTTTCCATTTGTACCTTAATGGCAATGACGCTATACAATTGAACACATATCATCCTGTTATCCATATAGGTGTGTATTTACCTGCTTGACTATTTTTGGTTGTTTGATCCAGAATGTTTCTCCAGATAGGTCATGTGGAAATTTTCTTTCCTCAGTACAAATGTTTTCACTATGGCTTTGGAAAAATTTTTTGTATGTGCCTCATGGTCATTTGACCCATTGTACTCTCAAGTAGCAATATATTGTACTGTTATGTTGTACTATGTACTAATTACGTGTTTATATGGTTTTGTAACCCTTTATGATCTTAGATAACTTTATCCTTGATAAAGACCTAAAAACAAGGTCGAAACGTTGGATGAATTATCCTTTTGCACAAATAAAGAATTTTCAGCATTCCAAGAGTTCTTTTCTTACGTTATTAATCACTATAGTGTGCCAGAGCTATTTCTTTTGAATTGACTCTTATTTTTTCTGAGCACCTGCTATATACACAGTGAGCCAGACATATTCAATTTTCATTCAGAAGGCAGAGGGAAGCCTTAGCAGCTGAGCATATATCTTTGCTTGTGAGCATTAGAATAGGCCGGCGATTACAGGGTAACATGAAAAATGTCCAGCTTGCATTATGACTAGAACATGACAATATCCTTTTAAGTACTAACCTATGATGCGTTCCTAAGCAGTTGATGTTATATGTTCTACATTTCATTTTCTGCATACTTTACAAGTAGTAGAATTTGCTTTGATATAGGCAACTGGATTTTCACAATGAAAAGGCAAAGGATAACGCCCGAAAAAGACGCCATACATTATGTCAGTGCCATCACTGACAAACCTGGATTGACCATGAAATACGGTATGGAGAGCTGTTGTCATCGTATTAGATAGATAAGAATGATTATATGTATTGTAGAAATGTCTCCTATCATGTTCCCTAATTTTTTATTATGTCCACATCCTGGACATCATAACAAACGTGCACTTTTTTGTTTAATTTACACATTGGACCATAGGAAAAATGACACTACAGCTACAGAGGTGACCGTCTGATAGCCCAGCTCGACTATCCATCTCTACTGAAGACCCTTTCAGCTTTTTGAGAGTTGGGTGGAGGACATCATCTCTGAAAGTAGGGTCCCACAGCTGCACCCCATCAGTGTGAGCAGGACTCTTAGGACTCTTAGAAGAGTCAATGCTCTGAGACCATGGGGGGCGCTTAGCCCCCTCTCTTCGTCACTGAGGATGATTTCATTTTTCAGGGATTAGAGAGGGTGGTCCTTGTGGTGGACTGCAGGTATGGAGAGCTGTTGTCATCGTATTAAATAGATAAGAATGATTATATGTATTGTAGAAATGTCTCCTATCATGTTCCCTAATTTTTTATTATGTCCACATCCTGGTCCCCATCTTGGACATCATAACAAACGTGCACTTTTTTGTTTAATTTACACATTGGACCATAGGAAAAATGACACTACAGCTACAGAGGTGACCGTCTGATAGCCCAGCTCGACTATCCATCTCTACTGAAGACCCTTTCAGCTATTTGAGAGTTGGGTGGAGAACATCATCTCTGAAAATAGGGTCCCACAGCTGCACCCCATCAGTGTGAGCAGGACTCTTAGGACTCTTAGAAGAGTCAATGCTCTGAGACCATGGGGGGCGCTTAGCCCCCTCTCTTCGTCACTGAGGATGATTTCACTTTTCAGGGAATAGAGAGGGTGGTCCTTGTGGTGGACTGCAGGTATGGAGAGCTGTTGTCATCGTATTAGATAGATAAGAATGATTATATGTATTGTAGAAATGTCTCCTATCATGTTCCCTATTTTTTTATTATGTCCACATCCTGGTCCCCATCTTGGACATCATAACAAACGTGCACTTTTTTGTTTAATTTACACATTGGACCATAGGAAAAATGACACTACAGCTACAGAGGTGACCGTCTGATAGCCCAGCTCGACTATCCATCTCTACTGAAGACCCTTTCAGCTTTTTGAGAGTTGGGTGGAGGACATCATCTCTGAAAATAGGGTCCCACAGCTGCACCCCATCAGTGTGAGCAGGAATCTTAGGACTCTTAGAAGAGTCAATGCTCTGAGACCATGGGGGGCGCTTAGCCCCCTCTCTTCGTCACTGAGGATGATTTCATTTTTCAGGGATTAGAGAGAGTGGTCCTTGTGGTGGACTGCAGGTATGGAGAGCTGTTGTGATCGTATTAGATAGATAAGAATGATTATATGTATTGTAGAAATGTCTCCTATCATGTTCCCTAATTTTTTATTATGTCCACATCCTGGTCCCCATCTTGGACATCATAACAAACGTGCACTTTTTTGTTTAATTTACACATTGGACCATAGGAAAAATGACACTACAGCTACAGAGGTGACCGTCTGATAGCCCAGCTCGACTATCCATCTCTACTGAAGACCCTTTCAGCTTTTTGAGAGTTGGGTGGAGGACATCATCTCTGAAAATAGGGTCCCACAGCTGCACCCCATCAGTGTAAGCAGGACTCTTAGGACTCTTAGAAGAGTCAATGCTCTAAAACCATGGGGGGCGCTTAGCCCCCTCTCTTCGTCCCTGAGGATGATTTCATTTTTCAGGGATTAGAGAGGGTGGTCCTTGTGGTGGACTGCAGGTATGGAGAGCTGTTGTCATCGTATTAGATAGATAAGAATGATTATATGTATTGTAGAAATGTCTCCTATCATGTTCCCTAATTTCTTATTATGTCCACATCCTGGTCCCCATCTTGGACATCATAACAAACGTGCACTTTTTTGTTTAATTTACACATTGGACCATAGGAAAAATGACACTACAGCTACAGAGGTGACCGTCTGATAGCCCAGCTCGACTATCCATCTCTACTGAAGACCCTTTCAGCTTTTTGAGAGTTGGGTGGAGGACATCATCTCTGAAAATAGGGTCCCACAGCTTCACCCCATCAGTGTGAGCAGGACTCTTAGGACTCTTAGAAGAGTCAATGCTCTGGTACCATGGGGGGCGCTTGGCCCCCTCTCTTCGTCACTGAGGATGATTTCATTTTTCAGGGATTAGAGAGGGTGGTCCTTGTGGTGGACTGCAGGTATGGAGAGCTGTTGTCATCGTATTAGATAGATAAGAATGATTATATGTATTGTAGAAATGTCTCCTATCATGTTCCCTAATTTTTTATTATGTCCACATCCTGGTCCCCTTCTTGGACATCATAACAAACGTGCACTTTTTTGTTTAATTTACACATTGGACCATAGGAAAAATGACACTACAGCTACAGAGGTGACCGTCTGATAGCCCAGCTCGACTATCCATCTCTACTGAAGACCCTTTCAGCTTTTTGAGAGTTGGGTGGAGGACATCATCTCTGAAAATAGGGTCCCACAGCTGCACCCCATCAGTGTGAGCAGGACTCTTAGGACTCTTAGAAGAGTTAATGCTCTGAGACCATGGGGGCGCTTAGCCCCCTCTCTTCGTCACTGAGGATGATTTCATTTTTCAGGGATTAGAGAGGGTGGTCCTTGTGGTGGACTGCAGGTATGGAGAGCTGTTGTCATCGTATTAGATAGATAAGAATGAATATATGTATTGTTGAAATGTCTCCTATCATGTTCCCTAATTTTTTATTATGTCCACATCCTGGTCCCCATCTTGGACATCATAACAAACGTGCACTTTTTTGTTTAATTTACACATTGGACCATAGGGAAAATGACACTACAGCTACAGAGGTGACCGTCTGATAGCCCAGCTCGACTATCCATCTCTACTGAAGACCCTTTCAGCTTTTTGAGAGTTGGGTGGAGGACATCATCTCTGAAAATAGGGTCCCACAGCTGCACCCCATCAGTGTGAGCAGGACTCTTAGGACTCTTAGAAGAGTCAATGCTCTGAGACCATTGGGGGCACTTAGCCCCCTCTCTTCATCACTGAGGATGATTTCATTTTTCAGGGATTAGAGAGGGTGGTCCTTGTGGTGGACTGCAGATATGGAGAGCTGTTATCATCGTATTAGATAGATAAGAATGATTATATGTATTGTAGAAATGTCTCCTATCATGTTCCCTAATTTTTTATTATGTCCACATCCTGGTCCCCATCTTGGACATCATAACAAACGTGCACTTTTTTGTTTAATTTACACATTGGACCATAGGAAAAATGACACTACAGCTACAGAGGTGACCGTCTGATAGCCCAGCTCGACTATCTATCTCTACTGAAGACCCTTTCAGCTTTTTGAGAGTTGGGTGGAGGACATCATCTCTGAAAATAGGGTCCCACAGCTGCACCCCATCAGTGTGAGCAGGACTCTTAGGACTCTTAGAAGAGTCAATGCTCTGAGACCATGGGGGGCGCTTAGCCCCCTCTCTTCGTCACTGAGGATGATTTCATATTTCAGGGATTAGAGAGGGTGGTCCTTGTGGTGGACTGCAGGTATGGAGAGCTGTTGTCATCGTATTAAATAGATAAGAATGATTATATGTATTGTAGAAATGTCTCCTATCATGTTCCCTAATTTTTTATTATGTCCACATCCTGGTCCCCATCTTGGACATCATAACAAACGTGCACTTTTTTGTTTAATTTACACATTGGACCATAGGAAAAATGACACTACAGCTACAGAGGTGACCGTCTGATAGCCCAGCTCGACTATCCATCTCTACTGAAGACCCTTTCAGCTTTTTGAGAGTAGGGTGGAGAACATCATCTCTGAAAATAGGGTCCCACAGCTGCACCCCATCAGTGTGAGCAGGACTCTTAGGACTCTTAGAAGAGTCAATGCTCTGAGACCATGGGGGGCGCTTAGCCCCCTCTCTTCGTCACTGAGGATGATTTCACTTTTCAGGGAATAGAGAGGGTGGTCCTTGTGGTGGACTGCAGGTATGGAGAGCTGTTGTCATCGTATTAGATAGATAAGAATGATTATATGTATTGTAGAAATGTCTCCTATCATGTTCCCTATTTTTTTATTATGTCCACATCCTGGTCCCCATCTTGGAAATCATAACAAACGTGCACTTTTTTGTTTAATTTACACATTGGACCATAGGAAAAATGACACTACAGCTACAGAGGTGACCGTCTGATAGCCCAGCTCGACTATCCATCTCTACTGAAGACCCTTTCAGCTTTTTGAGAGTTGGGTGGAGGACATCATCTCTGAAAATAGGGTCCCACAGCTGCACCCCATCAGTGTGAGCAGGAATCTTAGGACTCTTAGAAGAGTCAATGCTCTGAGACCATGGGGGGCGCTTAGCCCCCTCTCTTCGTCACTGAGGATGATTTCATTTTTCAGGGATTAGAGAGAGTGGTCCTTGTGGTGGACTGCAGGTATGGAGAGCTGTTGTGATCGTATTAGATAGATAAGAATGATTATATGTATTGTAGAAATGTCTCCTATCATGTTCCCTAATTTTTTATTATGTCCACATCCTGGTCCCCATCTTGAACATCATAACAAACGTGCACTTTTTTGTTTAATTTACACATTGGACCATAGGAAAAATGACACTACAGCTACAGAGGTGACCGTCTGATAGCCCAGCTCGACTATCCATCTCTACTGAAGACCCTTTCAGCTTTTTGAGAGTTGGGTGGAGGACATCATCTCTGAAAATAGGGTCCCACAGCTGCACCCCATCAGTGTAAGCAGGACTCTTAGGACTCTTAGAAGAGTCAATGCTCTAAAACCATGGGGGGCGCTTAGCCCCCTCTCTTCGTCCCTGAGGATGATTTCATTTTTCAGGGATTAGAGAGGGTGGTCCTTGTGGTGGACTGCAGGTATGGAGAGCTGTTGTCATCGTATTAGATAGATAAGAATGATTATATGTATTGTAGAAATGTCTCCTATCATGTTCCCTAATTTCTTATTATGTCCACATCCTGGTCCCCATCTTGGACATCATAACAAACGTGCACTTTTTTGTTTAATTTACACATTGGACCATAGGAAAAATGACACTACAGCTACAGAGGTGACCGTCTGATAGCCCAGCTCGACTATCCATCTCTACTGAAGACCCTTTCAGCTTTTTGAGAGTTGGGTGGAGGACATCATCTCTGAAAATAGGGTCCCACAGCTTCACCCCGGATGGCATACACCCCAGAATACTACAGGAATTGAGTTCTGTGATAGATAGACCATTATTTTTAATCTTCTCAGATTCCTTAATAACAGGGTCGGTACCGCAGGACTGGCGCATAGCAAATGTGGTGCCAATATTCAAAAAGGGGACAAAAACTGAGCCGGGAAATTATAGGCCGGTAAGTTTAACCTCTACGGTTGGTAAAATCCTTGAGGGTGTCTTGAGAGATGCTATATTGGAGTATCTCAAGAAAAATAACCTTATGACAGAGTATCAACATGGGTTTATGAGGGATCGATCCTGTCAAACTAATTTGATCAGCTTCTATGAAGAGGTAAGTTCAAGTCTGGACCAGGGAAATGCAGTGGATGTTGTGTATATGGACTTTTCAAAAGCTTTTGATACGGTGCCACACAAAAGGTTGGTACATAAAATGAGAATAATGGGGATAGGGGAAAATATGTGTAACTGGGTTAAAAACTGGCTAAGTGATAGGAAACAAAGGGTGGTTATTAATGGTACGTACTCGGACTGGGTCTCAGTTCATAGTGGGGTACCACAGGGGTCAGTATTGGGCCCACTTCTTTTCAACATATTTATAAATGACCTTGTTGGGGGCATGCGGAGTAGAATTTCAATATTTGCAGATGATACTAAACTCTGCAGGGTAATCAATACAGAGGAGGATAATTTTATATTACAGGGAGATTTATGTAAATTGGAGGATTGGGCTGAGAAGTGGCAATTGAAGTTTAATGTAGATAAATGTAAGGTCATGCACTTGGGTAGAGGAAATAACATTTATGATTATGTACTTAATCGTAGAACACTGGGTAAAACAGACACAGAAAAAGACTTGGGTGTATTGGTGGATGGTAAACTTCACTTTAGTGGACAGTGTCAGGCAGCTTCTGCCAGGGCTAATAAAATAATGGGATGTATTAAAAGAGGTATAAGTGTTCATGAAAAAAATATAGTTCTACCTCTGTACAAGTCACTAGTGCGACCACACTTAGAATACTGTGTACAATTCTGGTCACCGATATATAAGAAGGACATAGCTGAACTGGAGAGGGTGCAGAGAAGAGCCACCAAGATTATTAGAGGAATGGGTGGGCTGCAATACCAAGACAGGTTATTAAACTTGGGGTTATTTAGTTTGGAAAAACGAAGGCTTAGGGGGGATCTAATCACAATGTATAAATATATGAGGGGACAGTACAGAGACCTTTCCAAAGATCTTTTTACACCAAGGCCTGCGACTGGAACACGGGGGCATCCACTACGTCTTGAGGAAAGAAGGTTTAATCATAATCACAGACGAGGATTCTTTACTGTACGAGCAGTGAGACTATGGAACTCTCTGCCACATGATGTTGTAATGAGTGATTCACTACTAACATTTAAGCAGAGCCTGGACGCCTTTCTTGAAAAATGTAATATTACCAGTTATGTATATTAGATTTTATGACAGGGTATTGATCCAGGGAACTAGTCTGATTGCCGGATGTAGAGTCAGGAAGGAAATTTTTTCCCCATTGGAACTTGTTTGCCACATTGGGGGTTTTTTTGCCTTCCTCTGGATCAACATGTTAGGCTACAGGTTGAACTAGATGGACTTAGAGTCTCCCTTCAACCTTAAAAACTATGATACTATGATACTATGAATGTGAGCAGGACTCTTAGGACTCTTAGAAGAGTCAATGCTCTGGTACCATGGGGGGCGCTTGGCCCCCTCTCTTCGTCACTGAGGATGATTTCATTTTTCAGGGATTAGAGAGGGTGGTCCTTGTGGTGGACTGCAGGTATGGAGAGCTGTTGTCATTGTATTAGATAGATAAGAATGATTATATGTATTGTAGAAATGTCTCCTACCATGTTCCCTAATTTTTTATTATGTCCACATCCTGGTCCCCATCTTGGACATCATAACAAACGTGCACTTTTTTGTTTAATTTACACATTGGACCATAGGAAAAATGACACTACAGCTACAGAGGTGACCGTCTGATAGCCCAGCTCGACTATCCATCTCTACTGAAGACCCTTTCAGCTTTTTGAGAGTTGGGTGGAGGACATCATCTCTGAAAATAGGGTCCCACAGCTGCACCCCATCAGTGTGAGCAGGACTCTTAGGACTCTTAGAAGAGTTAATGCTCTGAGACCATGGGGGCGCTTAGCCCCCTCTCTTCGTCACTGAGGATGATTTCATTTTTCAGGGATTAGAGAGGGTGGTCCTTGTGGTGGACTGCAGGTATGGAGAGCTGTTGTCATCGTATTAGATAGATAAGAATGATTATATGTATTGTAGAAATGTCTCCTATCATGTTCCCTAATTTTTTATTATGTCCACATCCTGGTCCCCATCTTGGACATCATAACAAACGTGCACTTTTTTGTTTAATTTACACATTGGACCATAGGAAAAATGACACTACAGCTACAGAGGTGACCGTCTGATAGCCCAGCTCGACTATCCATCTCTACTGAAGACCCTTTCAGCTTTTTGAGAGTTGGGTGGAGGACATCATCTCTGAAAATAGGGTCCCACAGCTGCACCCCATCAGTGTGAGCAGGACTCTTAGGACTCTTAGAAAAGTCAATGCTCTGAGACCATTGGGGGCACTTAGCCCCCTCTCTTCGTCACTGAGGATGATTTCATTTTTCAGGGATTAGAGAGGGTGGTCCTTGTGGTGGACTGCAGGTATGGAGAGCTGTTGTCATCGTATTAAATAGATAAGAATGATTATATGTATTGTAGAAATGTCTCCTATCATGTTCCCTAATTTTTTATTATGTCCACATCCTGGTCCCCATCTTGGACATCATAACAAACGTGCACTTTTTTGTTTAATTTACACATTGGACCATAGGAAAAATGACACTACAGCTACAGAGGTGACCGTCTGATAGCCCAGCTCGACTATCCATCTCTACTGAAGAACCTTTCAGCTTTTTGAGAGTTGGGTGGAGGACATCATCTCTGAAAATAGGGTCCCACAGCTGCACCCCATCAGTGTGAGCAGGACTCTTAGGACTCTTAGAAGAGTCAATGCTCTGAGACCATGGGGGCGCTTAGCCCCCTCATTTCGTCACTGAGGATGATTTCATTTTTCAGGGATTAGAGAGGGTGGTCCTTGTAGTGGACTGCAGGTATGGAGAGCTGTTGTCATCGTATTAAATAGATAAGAATGATTATATGTATTGTAGAAATGTCTCCTATCATGTTCCCTAATTTTTTATTATGTCCACATACTGGTCCCCATCTTGGACATCATAACAAACGTGCACTTTTTTGTTTAATTTACACATTGGACCATAGGAAAAAGGACACTACAGCTACAGAGGTGACCGTCTGATAGCCCAGCTCGACTATCCATCTCTACTGAAGACCCTTTCAGCTTTTTGAGAGTTGGGTGGAGAACATCATCTCTGAAAATAGGGTCCCACAGCTGCACCCCATCAGTGTGAGCAGGACTCTTAGGACTCTTAGAAGAGTCAATGCTCTGAGACCATGGGGGGCGCTTAGCCCCCTCTCCTCGTCACTGAGGATGATTTCACTTTTCAGGGAATAGAGAGGGTGGTCCTTGTGGTGGACTGCAGGTATGGAGAGCTGTTGTCATCGTATTAGATAGATAAGAATGATTATATGTATTGTAGAAATGTCTCCTATCATGTTCCCTAATTTCTTATTATGTCCACATCCTGGTCCCCATCTTGGACATCATAACAAACGTGCACTTTTTTGTTTAATTTACACATTGGACCATAGGAAAAATGACACTACAGCAACAGAGGTGACCGTCTGATAGCCCAGCTCGACTATCCATCTCTACTGAAGACCCTTTCAGCTTTTTGAGAGTTGGGTGGAGGACATCATCTCTGAAAATAGGGTCCCACAGCTTCACCCCATCAATGTGAGCAGGACTCTTAGGACTCTTAGAAGAGTCAATGCTCTGGTACCATGGGGGGCGCTTGGCCCCCTCTCTTCGTCACTGAGGATGATTTCATTTTTCAGGGATTAGAGAGGGTGGTCCTTGTGGTGGACTGCAGGTATGGAGAGCTGTTGTCATTGTATTAGATAGATAAGAATGATTATATGTATTGTAGAAATGTCTCCTACCATGTTCCCTAATTTTTTATTATGTCCACATCCTGGTCCCCATCTTGGACATCATAACAAACGTGCACTTTTTTGTTTAATTTACACATTGGACCATAGGAAAAATGACACTACAGCTACAGAGGTGACCGTCTGATAGCCCAGCTCGACTATCCATCTCTACTGAAGACCCTTTCAGCTTTTTGAGAGTTGGGTGGAGGACATCATCTCTGAAAATAGGGTCCCACAGCTGCACCCCATCAGTGTGAGCAGGACTCTTAGGACTCTTAGAAGAGTTAATGCTCTGAGACCATGGGGGCGCTTAGCCCCCTCTCTTCGTCACTGAGGATGATTTCATTTTTCAGGGATTAGAGAGGGTGGTCCTTGTGGTGGACTGCAGGTATGGAGAGCTGTTGTCATCGTATTAGATAGATAAGAATGATTATATGTATTGTAGAAATGTCTCCTATCATGTTCCCTAATTTTTTATTATGTCCACATCCTGGTCCCCATCTTGGACATCATAACAAACGTGCACTTTTTTGTTTAATTTACACATTGGACCATAGGAAAAATGACACTACAGCTACAGAGGTGACCGTCTGATAGCCCAGCTCGACTATCCATCTCTACTGAAGACCCTTTCAGCTTTTTGAGAGTTGGGTGGAGGACATCATCTCTGAAAATAGGGTCCCACAGCTGCACCCCATCAGTGTGAGCAGGACTCTTAGGACTCTTAGAAAAGTCAATGCTCTGAGACCATTGGGGGCACTTAGCCCCCTCTCTTCGTCACTGAGGATGATTTCATTTTTCAGGGATTAGAGAGGGTGGTCCTTGTGGTGGACTGCAGGTATGGAGAGCTGTTGTCATCGTATTAAATAGATAAGAATGATTATATGTATTGTAGAAATGTCTCCTATCATGTTCCCTAATTTTTTATTATGTCCACATCCTGGTCCCCATCTTGGACATCATAACAAACGTGCACTTTTTTGTTTAATTTACACATTGGACCATAGGAAAAATGACACTACAGCTACAGAGGTGACCGTCTGATAGCCCAGCTCGACTATCCATCTCTACTGAAGACCCTTTCAGCTTTTTGAGAGTTGGGTGGAGGACATCATCTCTGAAAATAGGGTCCCACAGCTGCACCCCATCAGTGTGAGCAGGACTCTTAGGACTCTTAGAAGAGTCAATGCTCTGAGATCATTGGGGGCACTTAGCCCCCTCTCTTCATCACTGAGGATGATTTCATTTTTCAGGGATTAGAGAGGGTGGTCCTTGTGGTGGACTGCAGATATGGAGAGCTGTTATCATCGTATTAGATAGATAAGAATGATTACATGTATTGTAGAAATGTCTCCTATCATGTTCCCTAATTTTTTATTATGTCCACATCCTGGTCCCCATCTTGGACATCATAACAAACGTGCACTTTTTTGTTTAATTTACACATTGGACCATAGGAAAAATGACACTACAGCTACAGAGGTGACCGTCTGATAGCCCAGCTCGACTATCCATCTCTACTGAAGAACCTTTCAGCTTTTTGAGAGTTGGGTGGAGGACATCATCTCTGAAAATAGGGTCCCACAGCTGCACCCCATCAGTGTGAGCAGGACTCTTAGGACTCTTAGAAGAGTCAATGCTCTGAGACCATGGGGGCGCTTAGCCCCCTCATTTCGTCACTGAGGATGATTTCATTTTTCAGGGATTAGAGAGGGTGGTCCTTGTAGTGGACTGCAGGTATGGAGAGCTGTTGTCATCGTATTAAATAGATAAGAATGATTATATGTATTGTAGAAATGTCTCCTATCATGTTCCCTAATTTTTTATTATGTCCACATACTGGTCCCCATCTTGGACATCATAACAAACGTGCACTTTTTTGTTTAATTTACACATTGGACCATAGGAAAAAGGACACTACAGCTACAGAGGTGACCGTCTGATAGCCCAGCTCGACTATCCATCTCTACTGAAGACCCTTTCAGCTTTTTGAGAGTTGGGTGGAGAACATCATCTCTGAAAATAGGGTCCCACAGCTGCACCCCATCAGTGTGAGCAGGACTCTTAGGACTCTTAGAAGAGTCAATGCTCTGAGACCATGGGGGGCGCTTAGCCCCCTCTCCTCGTCACTGAGGATGATTTCACTTTTCAGGGAATAGAGAGGGTGGTCCTTGTGGTGGACTGCAGGTATGGAGAGCTGTTGTCATCGTATTAGATAGATAAGAATGATTATATGTATTGTAGAAATGTCTCCTATCATGTTCCCTATTTTTTTATTATGTCCACATCCTGGTCCCCATCTTGGAAATCATAACAAACGTGCACTTTTTTGTTTAATTTACAAATTGGACCATAGGAAAAATGACACTACAGCTACAGAGGTGACCGTCTGATAGCCCAGCTCGACTATCCATCTCTACTGAAGACCCTTTCAGCTTTTTGAGAGTTGGGTGGAGGACATCATCTCTGAAAATAGGGTCCCACAGCTGCACCCCATCAGTGTGAGCAGGAATCTTAGGACTCTTAGAAGAGTCAATGCTCTGAGACCATGGGGGGCGCTTAGCCCCCTCTCTTCGTCACTGAGGATGATTTCATTTTTCAGGGATTAGAGAGAGTGGTCCTTGTGGTGGACTGCAGGTATGGAGAGCTGTTGTGATCGTATTAGATAGATAAGAATGATTATATGTATTGTAGAAATGTCTCCTATCATGTTCCCTAATTTTTTATTATGTCCACATCCTGGTCCCCATCTTGAACATCATAACAAACGTGCACTTTTTTGTTTAATTTACACATTGGACCATAGGAAAAATGACACTACAGCTACAGAGGTGACCGTCTGATAGCCCAGCTCGACTATCCATCTCTACTGAAGACCCTTTCAGCTTTTTGAGAGTTGGGTGGAGGACATCATCTCTGAAAATAGGGTCCCACAGCTGCACCCCATCAGTGTGAGCAGGACTCTTAGGACTCTTAGAAGAGTCAATGCTCTGAGACCATGGGGGGCGCTTAGCCCCCTCTCCTCGTCACTGAGGATGATTTCACTTTTCAGGGAATAGAGAGGGTGGTCCTTGTGGTGGACTGCAGGTATGGAGAGCTGTTGTCATCGTATTAGATAGATAAGAATGATTATATGTATTGTAGAAATGTCTCCTATCATGTTCCCTATTTTTTTATTATGTCCACATCCTGGTCCCCATCTTGGAAATCATAACAAACGTGCACTTTTTTGTTTAATTTACAAATTGGACCATAGGAAAAATGACACTACAGCTACAGAGGTGACCGTCTGATAGCCCAGCTCGACTATCCATCTCTACCGAAGACCCTTTCAGCTTTTTGAGAGTTGGGTGGAGGACATCATCTCTGAAAATAGGGTCCCACAGCTGCACCCCATCAGTGTGAGCAGGAATCTTAGGACTCTTAGAAGAGTCAATGCTCTGAGACCATGGGGGGCGCTTAGCCCCCTCTCTTCGTCACTGAGGATGATTTCATTTTTCAGGGATTAGAGAGAGTGGTCCTTGTGGTGGACTGCAGGTATGGAGAGCTGTTGTGATCGTATTAGATAGATAAGAATGATTATATGTATTGTAGAAATGTCTCCTATCATGTTCCCTAATTTTTTATTATGTCCACATCCTGGTCCCCATCTTGAACATCATAACAAACGTGCACTTTTTTGTTTAATTTACACATTGGACCATAGGAAAAATGACACTACAGCTACAGAGGTGACCGTCTGATAGCCCAGCTCGACTATCCATCTCTACTGAAGACCCTTTCAGCTTTTTGAGAGTTGGGTGGAGGACATCATCTCTGAAAATAGGGTCCCACAGCTGCACCCCATCAGTGTGAGCAGGACTCTTAGGACTCTTAGAAGAGTCAATGCTCTGAGACCATGGGGGGCGCTTGGCCCCCTCTCTTCGTCACTGAGGATGATTTCATTTTTCAGGGATTAGAGAGGGTGGTCCTTGTGGTGGACTGCAGGTATGGAGAGCTGTTGTCATTGTATTAGATAGATAAGAATGATTATATGTATTGTAGAAATGTCTCCTACCATGTTCCCTAATTTTTTATTATGTCCACATCCTGGTCCCCATCTTGGACATCATAACAAACGTGCACTTTTTTGTTTAATTTACACATTGGACCATAGGAAAAATGACACTACAGCTACAGAGGTGACCGTCTGATAGCCCAGCTCGACTATCCATCTCTACTGAAGACCCTTTCAGCTTTTTGAGAGTTGGGTGGAGGACATCATCTCTGAAAATAGGGTCCCACAGCTGCACCCCATCAGTGTGAGCAGGACTCTTAGGACTCTTAGAAGAGTTAATGCTCTGAGACCATGGGGGCGCTTAGCCCCCTCTCTTCGTCACTGAGGATGATTTCATTTTTCAGGGATTAGAGAGGGTGGTCCTTGTGGTGGACTGCAGGTATGGAGAGCTGTTGTCATCGTATTAGATAGATAAGAATGATTATATGTATTGTAGAAATGTCTCCTATCATGTTCCCTAATTTTTTATTATGTCCACATCCTGGTCCCCATCTTGGACATCATAACAAACGTGCACTTTTTTGTTTAATTTACACATTGGACCATAGGAAAAATGACACTACAGCTACAGAGGTGACCGTCTGATAGCCCAGCTCGACTATCCATCTCTACTGAAGACCCTTTCAGCTTTTTGAGAGTTGGGTGGAGGACATCATCTCTGAAAATAGGGTCCCACAGCTGCACCCCATCAGTGTGAGCAGGACTCTTAGGACTCTTAGAAAAGTCAATGCTCTGAGACCATTGGGGGCACTTAGCCCCCTCTCTTCGTCACTGAGGATGATTTCATTTTTCAGGGATTAGAGAGGGTGGTCCTTGTGGTGGACTGCAGGTATGGAGAGCTGTTGTCATCGTATTAAATAGATAAGAATGATTATATGTATTGTAGAAATGTCTCCTATCATGTTCCCTAATTTTTTATTATGTCCACATCCTGGTCCCCATCTTGGACATCATAACAAACGTGCACTTTTTTGTTTAATTTACACATTGGACCATAGGAAAAATGACACTACAGCTACAGAGGTGACCGTCTGATAGCCCAGCTCGACTATCCATCTCTACTGAAGACCCTTTCAGCTTTTTGAGAGTTGGGTGGAGGACATCATCTCTGAAAATAGGGTCCCACAGCTGCACCCCATCAGTGTGAGCAGGACTCTTAGGACTCTTAGAAGAGTCAATGCTCTGAGATCATTGGGGGCACTTAGCCCCCTCTCTTCATCACTGAGGATGATTTCATTTTTCAGGGATTAGAGAGGGTGGTCCTTGTGGTGGACTGCAGATATGGAGAGCTGTTATCATCGTATTAGATAGATAAGAATGATTACATGTATTGTAGAAATGTCTCCTATCATGTTCCCTAATTTTTTATTATGTCCACATCCTGGTCCCCATCTTGGACATCATAACAAACGTGCACTTTTTTGTTTAATTTACACATTGGACCATAGGAAAAATGACACTACAGCTACAGAGGTGACCGTCTGATAGCCCAGCTCGACTATCCATCTCTACTGAAGAACCTTTCAGCTTTTTGAGAGTTGGGTGGAGGACATCATCTCTGAAAATAGGGTCCCACAGCTGCACCCCATCAGTGTGAGCAGGACTCTTAGGACTCTTAGAAGAGTCAATGCTCTGAGACCATGGGGGCGCTTAGCCCCCTCATTTCGTCACTGAGGATGATTTCATTTTTCAGGGATTAGAGAGGGTGGTCCTTGTAGTGGACTGCAGGTATGGAGAGCTGTTGTCATCGTATTAAATAGATAAGAATGATTATATGTATTGTAGAAATGTCTCCTATCATGTTCCCTAATTTTTTATTATGTCCACATACTGGTCCCCATCTTGGACATCATAACAAACGTGCACTTTTTTGTTTAATTTACACATTGGACCATAGGAAAAAGGACACTACAGCTACAGAGGTGACCGTCTGATAGCCCAGCTCGACTATCCATCTCTACTGAAGACCCTTTCAGCTTTTTGAGAGTTGGGTGGAGAACATCATCTCTGAAAATAGGGTCCCACAGCTGCACCCCATCAGTGTGAGCAGGACTCTTAGGACTCTTAGAAGAGTCAATGCTCTGAGACCATGGGGGGCGCTTAGCCCCCTCTCCTCGTCACTGAGGATGATTTCACTTTTCAGGGAATAGAGAGGGTGGTCCTTGTGGTGGACTGCAGGTATGGAGAGCTGTTGTCATCGTATTAGATAGATAAGAATGATTATATGTATTGTAGAAATGTCTCCTATCATGTTCCCTATTTTTTTATTATGTCCACATCCTGGTCCCCATCTTGGAAATCATAACAAACGTGCACTTTTTTGTTTAATTTACAAATTGGACCATAGGAAAAATGACACTACAGCTACAGAGGTGACCGTCTGATAGCCCAGCTCGACTATCCATCTCTACTGAAGACCCTTTCAGCTTTTTGAGAGTTGGGTGGAGGACATCATCTCTGAAAATAGGGTCCCACAGCTGCACCCCATCAGTGTGAGCAGGAATCTTAGGACTCTTAGAAGAGTCAATGCTCTGAGACCATGGGGGGCGCTTAGCCCCCTCTCTTCGTCACTGAGGATGATTTCATTTTTCAGGGATTAGAGAGAGTGGTCCTTGTGGTGGACTGCAGGTATGGAGAGCTGTTGTGATCGTATTAGATAGATAAGAATGATTATATGTATTGTAGAAATGTCTCCTATCATGTTCCCTAATTTTTTATTATGTCCACATCCTGGTCCCCATCTTGAACATCATAACAAACGTGCACTTTTTTGTTTAATTTACACATTGGACCATAGGAAAAATGACACTACAGCTACAGAGGTGACCGTCTGATAGCCCAGCTCGACTATCCATCTCTACTGAAGACCCTTTCAGCTTTTTGAGAGTTGGGTGGAGGACATCATCTCTGAAAATAGGGTCCCACAGCTGCACCCCATCAGTGTGAGCAGGACTCTTAGGACTCTTAGAAGAGTCAATGCTCTGAGACCATGGGGGGCGCTTAGCCCCCTCTCCTCGTCACTGAGGATGATTTCACTTTTCAGGGAATAGAGAGGGTGGTCCTTGTGGTGGACTGCAGGTATGGAGAGCTGTTGTCATCGTATTAGATAGATAAGAATGATTATATGTATTGTAGAAATGTCTCCTATCATGTTCCCTATTTTTTTATTATGTCCACATCCTGGTCCCCATCTTGGAAATCATAACAAACGTGCACTTTTTTGTTTAATTTACAAATTGGACCATAGGAAAAATGACACTACAGCTACAGAGGTGACCGTCTGATAGCCCAGCTCGACTATCCATCTCTACCGAAGACCCTTTCAGCTTTTTGAGAGTTGGGTGGAGGACATCATCTCTGAAAATAGGGTCCCACAGCTGCACCCCATCAGTGTGAGCAGGAATCTTAGGACTCTTAGAAGAGTCAATGCTCTGAGACCATGGGGGGCGCTTAGCCCCCTCTCTTCGTCACTGAGGATGATTTCATTTTTCAGGGATTAGAGAGAGTGGTCCTTGTGGTGGACTGCAGGTATGGAGAGCTGTTGTGATCGTATTAGATAGATAAGAATGATTATATGTATTGTAGAAATGTCTCCTATCATGTTCCCTAATTTTTTATTATGTCCACATCCTGGTCCCCATCTTGAACATCATAACAAACGTGCACTTTTTTGTTTAATTTACACATTGGACCATAGGAAAAATGACACTACAGCTACAGAGGTGACCGTCTGATAGCCCAGCTCGACTATCCATCTCTACTGAAGACCCTTTCAGCTTTTTGAGAGTTGGGTGGAGGACATCATCTCTGAAAATAGGGTCCCACAGCTGCACCCCATCAGTGTGAGCAGGACTCTTAGGACTCTTAGAAGAGTCAATGCTCTGAGACCATGGGGGGCGCTTAGCCCCCTCTCTTCGTCACTGAGGATGATTTCACTTTTCAGGGAATAGAGAGGGTGGTCCTTGTGGTGGACTGCAGGTATGGAGAGCTGTTGTCATCGTATTAGATAGATAAGAATGATTATATGTATTGTAGAAATGTCTCCTATCATGTTCCCTATTTTTTTATTATGTCCACATCCTGGTCCCCATCTTGGAAATCATAACAAACGTGCACTTTTTTGTTTAATTTACACATTGGACCATAGGAAAAATGACACTACAGCTACAGAGGTGACCGTCTGATAGCCCAGCTCGACTATCCATCTCTACTGAAGACCCTTTCAGCTTTTTGAGAGTTGGGTGGAGGACATCATCTCTGAAAATAGGGTCCCACAGCTGCACCCCATCAGTGTGAGCAGGAATCTTAGGACTCTTAGAAGAGTCAATGCTCTGAGACCATGGGGGGCGCTTAGCCCCCTCTCTTCGTCACTGAGGATGATTTCATTTTTCAGGGATTAGAGAGAGTGGTCCTTGTGGTGGACTGCAGGTATGGAGAGCTGTTGTGATCGTATTAGATAGATAAGAATGATTATATGTATTGTAGAAATGTCTCCTATCATGTTCCCTAATTTTTTATTATGTCCACATCCTGGTCCCCATCTTGAACATCATAACAAACGTGCACTTTTTTGTTTAATTTACACATTGGACCATAGGAAAAATGACACTACAGCTACAGAGGTGACCGTCTGATAGCCCAGCTCGACTATCCATCTCTACTGAAGACCCTTTCAGCTTTTTGAGAGTTGGGTGGAGGACATCATCTCTGAAAATAGGGTCCCACAGCTGCACCCCATCAGTGTAAGCAGGACTCTTAGGACTCTTAGAAGAGTCAATGCTCTAAAACCATGGGGGGCGCTTAGCCCCCTCTCTTCGTCCCTGAGGATGATTTCATTTTTCAGGGATTAGAGAGGGTGGTCCTTGTGGTGGACTGCAGGTATGGAGAGCTGTTGTCATCGTATTAGATAGATAAGAATGATTATATGTATTGTAGAAATGTCTCCTATCATGTTCCCTAATTTCTTATTATGTCCACATCCTGGTCCCCATCTTGGACATCATAACAAACGTGCACTTTTTTGTTTAATTTACACATTGGACCATAGGAAAAATTACACTACAGCTACAGAGGTGACCGTCTGATAGCCCAGCTCGACTATCCATCTCTACTGAAGACCCTTTCAGCTTTTTGAGAGTTGGGTGGAGGACATCATCTCTGAAAATAGGGTCCCACAGCTTCACCCCATCAATGTGAGCAGGACTCTTAGGACTCTTAGAAGAGTCAATGCTCTGGTACCATGGTGGGCGCTTGGCCCCCTCTCTTCGTCACTGAGGATGATTTCATTTTTCAGGGATTAGAGAGGGTGGTCCTTGTGGTGGACTGCAGGTATGGAGAGCTGTTGTCATTGTATTAGATAGATAAGAATGATTATATGTATTGTAGAAATGTCTCCTACCATGTTCCCTAATTTTTTATTATGTCCACATCCTGGTCCCCATCTTGGACATCATAACAAACGTGCACTTTTTTGTTTAATTTACACATTGGACCATAGGAAAAATGACACTACAGCTACAGAGGTGACCGTCTGATAGCCCAGCTCGACTATCCATCTCTACTGAAGACCCTTTCAGCTTTTTGAGAGTTGGGTGGAGGACATCATCTCTGAAAATAGGGTCCCACAGCTGCACCCCATCAGTGTGAGCAGGACTCTTAGGACTCTTAGAAGAGTTAATGCTCTGAGACCATGGGGGCGCTTAGCCCCCTCTCTTCGTCACTGAGGATGATTTCATTTTTCAGGGATTAGAGAGGGTGGTCCTTGTGGTGGACTGCAGGTATGGAGAGCTGTTGTCATCGTATTAGATAGATAAGAATGATTATATGTATTGTAGAAATGTCTCCTATCATGTTCCCTAATTTTTTATTATGTCCACATCCTGGTCCCCATCTTGGACATCATAACAAACGTGCACTTTTTTGTTTAATTTACACATTGGACCATAGGAAAAATGACACTACAGCTACAGAGGTGACCGTCTGATAGCCCAGCTCGACTATCCATCTCTACTGAAGACCCTTTCAGCTTTTTGAGAGTTGGGTGGAGGACATCATCTCTGAAAATAGGGTCCCACAGCTGCACCCCATCAGTGTGAGCAGGACTCTTAGGACTCTTAGAAAAGTCAATGCTCTGAGACCATTGGGGGCACTTAGCCCCCTCTCTTCGTCACTGAGGATGATTTCATTTTTCAGGGATTAGAGAGGGTGGTCCTTGTGGTGGACTGTAGGTATGGAGAGCTGTTGTCATCGTATTAAATAGATAAGAATGATTATATGTATTGTAGAAATGTCTCCTATCATGTTCCCTAATTTTTTATTATGTCCACATCCTGGTCCCCATCTTGGACATCATAACAAACGTGCACTTTTTTGTTTAATTTACACATTGGACCATAGGAAAAATGACACTACAGCTACAGAGGTGACCGTCTGATAGCCCAGCTCGACTATCCATCTCTACTGAAGACCCTTTCAGCTTTTTGAGAGTTGGGTGGAGGACATCATCTCTGAAAATAGGGTCCCACAGCTGCACCCCATCAGTGTGAGCAGGACTCTTAGGACTCTTAGAAGAGTCAATGCTCTGAGACCATTGGGGGCACTTAGCCCCCTCTCTTCATCACTGAGGATGATTTCATTTTTCAGGGATTAGAGAGGGTGGTCCTTGTGGTGGACTGCAGATATGGAGAGCTGTTATCATCGTATTAGATAGATAAGAATGATTACATGTATTGTAGAAATGTCTCCTATCATGTTCCCTAATTTTTTATTATGTCCACATCCTGGTCCCCATCTTGGACATCATAACAAACGTGCACTTTTTTGTTTAATTTACACATTGGACCATAGGAAAAATGACACTACAGCTACAGAGGTGACCGTCTGATAGCCCAGCTCGACTATCCATCTCTACTGAAGAACCTTTCAGCTTTTTGAGAGTTGGGTGGAGGACATCATCTCTGAAAATAGGGTCCCACAGCTGCACCCCATCAGTGTGAGCAGGACTCTTAGGACTCTTAGAAGAGTCAATGCTCTGAGACCATGGGGGCGCTTAGCCCCCTCATTTCGTCACTGAGGATGATTTCATTTTTCAGGGATTAGAGAGGGTGGTCCTTGTAGTGGACTGCAGGTATGGAGAGCTGTTGTCATCGTATTAAATAGATAAGAATGATTATATGTATTGTAGAAATGTCTCCTATCATGTTCCCTAATTTTTTATTATGTCCACATCCTGGTCCCCATCTTGGACATCATAACAAACGTGCACTTTTTTGTTTAATTTACACATTGGACCATAGGAAAAAGGACACTACAGCTACAGAGGTGACCGTCTGATAGCCCAGCTCGACTATCCATCTCTACTGAAGACCCTTTCAGCTTTTTGAGAGTTGGGTGGAGAACATCATCTCTGAAAATAGGGTCCCACAGCTGCACCCCATCAGTGTGAGCAGGACTCTTAGGACTCTTAGAAGAGTCAATGCTCTGAGACCATGGGGGGCGCTTAGCCCCCTCTCCTCGTCACTGAGGATGATTTCACTTTTCAGGGAATAGAGAGGGTGGTCCTTGTGGTGGACTGCAGGTATGGAGAGCTGTTGTCATCGTATTAGATAGATAAGAATGATTATATGTATTGTAGAAATGTCTCCTATCATGTTCCCTATTTTTTTATTATGTCCACATCCTGGTCCCCATCTTGGAAATCATAACAAACGTGCACTTTTTTGTTTAATTTACAAATTGGACCATAGGAAAAATGACACTACAGCTACAGAGGTGACCGTCTGATAGCCCAGCTCGACTATCCATCTCTACTGAAGACCCTTTCAGCTTTTTGAGAGTTGGGTGGAGGACATCATCTCTGAAAATAGGGTCCCACAGCTGCACCCCATCAGTGTGAGCAGGAATCTTAGGACTCTTAGAAGAGTCAATGCTCTGAGACCATGGGGGGCGCTTAGCCCCCTCTCTTCGTCACTGAGGATGATTTCATTTTTCAGGGATTAGAGAGAGTGGTCCTTGTGGTGGACTGCAGGTATGGAGAGCTGTTGTGATCGTATTAGATAGATAAGAATGATTATATGTATTGTAGAAATGTCTCCTATCATGTTCCCTAATTTTTTATTATGTGCACATCCTGGTCCCCATCTTGAACATCATAACAAACGTGCACTTTTTTGTTTAATTTACACATTGGACCATAGGAAAAATGACACTACAGCTACAGAGGTGACCGTCTGATAGCCCAGCTCGACTATCCATCTCTACTGAAGACCCTTTCAGCTTTTTGAGAGTTGGGTGGAGGACATCATCTCTGAAAATAGGGTCCCACAGCTTCACCCCATCAGTGTGAGCAGGACTCTTAGGACTCTTAGAAGAGTCAATGCTCTGGTACCATGGGGGGCGCTTGGCCCCCTCTCTTCGTCACTGAGGATGATTTCATTTTTCAGGGATTAGAGAGGGTGGTCCTTGTGGTGGACTGCAGGTATGGAGAGCTGTTGTCATCGTATTAGATAGATAAGAATGATTATATGTATTGTAGAAATGTCTCCTATCATGTTCCCTAATTTTTTATTATGTCCACATCCTGGTCCCCATCTTGGACATCATAACAAACGTGCACTTTTTTGTTTAATTTACACATTGGACCATAGGAAAAATGACACTACAGCTACAGAGGTGACCGTCTGATAGCCCAGCTCGACTATCCATCTCTACTGAAGACCCTTTCAGCTTTTTGAGAGTTGGGTGGAGGACATCATCTCTGAAAATAGGGTCCCACAGCTGCACCCCATCAGTGTGAGCAGGACTCTTAGGACTCTTAGAAGAGTTAATGCTCTCAGACCATGGGGGCGCTTAGCCCCCTCTCTTCGTCACTGAGGATGATTTCATTTTTCAGGGATTAGAGAGGGTGGTCCTTGTGGTGGACTGCAGGTATGGAGAGCTGTTGTCATCGTATTAGATAGATAAGAATGATTATATGTATTGTAGAAATGTCTCCTATCATGTTCCCTAATTTTTTATTATGTCCACATCCTGGTCCCCATCTTGGACATCATAACAAACGTGCACTTTTTTGTTTAATTTACACATTGGACCATAGGAAAAATGACACTACAGCTACAGAGGTGACCGTCTGATAGCCCAGCTCGACTATCCATCTCTACTGAAGACCCTTTCAGCATTTTGAGAGTTGGGTGGAGGACATCATCTCTGAAAATAGGGTCCCACAGCTGCACCCCATCAGTGTGAGCAGGACTCTTAGGACTCTTAGAAGAGTCAATGCTCTGAGACCATTGGGGGCACTTAACCCCCTCTCTTCGTCACTGAGGATGATTTCATTTTTCAGGGATTAGAGAGGGTGGTCATTGTGGTGGACTGCAGGTATGGAGAGCTGTTATCATCGTATTAGATAGATAAGAATGATTATATGTATTGTAGAAATGTCTCCTATCATGTTCCCTAATTTTTTATTATGTCCACATCCTGGTCCCCATCTTGGACATCATAACAAACGTGCACTTTTTTGTTTAATTTACACATTGGACCATAGGAAAAATGACACTACAGCTACAGAGGTGACCGTCTGATAGCCCAGCTCGACTATCCATCTCTACTGAAGACCCTTTCAGCTTTTTGAGAGTTGGGTGGAGGACATCATCTCTGAAAATAGGGTCCCACAGCTTCACCCCATCAGTGTGAGCAGGACTCTTAGGACTCTTAGAAGAGTCAATGCTCTGGTACCATGGGGGGCGCTTGGCCCCCTCTCTTCGTCACTGAGGATGATTTCATTTTTCAGGGATTAGAGAGGGTGGTCCTTGTGGTGGACTGCAGGTATGGAGAGCTGTTGTCATCGTATTAGATAGATAAGAATGATTATATGTATTGTAGAAATGTCTCCTATCATGTTCCCTAATTTTTTATTATGTCCACATCCTGGTCCCCATCTTGGACATCATAACAAACGTGCACTTTTTTGTTTAATTTACACATTGGACCATAGGAAAAATGACACTACAGCTACAGAGGTGACCGTCTGATAGCCCAGCTCGACTATCCATCTCTACTGAAGACCCTTTCAGCTTTTTGAGAGTTGGGTGGAGGACATCATCTCTGAAACTAGGGTCCCACAGCTGCACCCCATCAGTGTGAGCAGGACTCTTAGGACTCTTAGAAGAGTCAATGCTCTGAGACCATTGGGGGCACTTAGCCCCCTCTCTTCATCACTGAGGATGATTTCATTTTTCAGGGATTAGAGAGGGTGGTCCTTGTGGTGGACTGCAGATATGGAGAGCTGTTATCATCGTATTAGATAGATAAGAATGATTACATGTATTGTAGAAATGTCTCCTATCATGTTCCCTAATTTTTTATTATGTCCACATCCTGGTCCCCATCTTGGACATCATAACAAACGTGCACTTTTTTGTTTAATTTACACATGACCATAGGAAAAATGACACTACAGCTACAGAGGTGACCGTCTGATAGCCCAGCTCGACTATCCATCTCTACTGAAGAACCTTTCAGCTTTTTGAGAGTTGGGTGGAGGACATCATCTCTGAAAATAGGGTCCCACAGCTGCACCCCATCAGTGTGAGCAGGACTCTTAGGACTCTTAGAAGAGTCAATGCTCTGAGACCATGGGGGCGCTTAGCCCCCTCATTTCGTCACTGAGGATGATTTCATTTTTCAGGGATTAGAGAGGGTGGTCCTTGTAGTGGACTGCAGGTATGGAGAGCTGTTGTCATCGTATTAAATAGATAAGAATGATTATATGTATTGTAGAAATGTCTCCTATCATGTTCCCTAATTTTTTATTATGTCCACATCCTGGTCCCCATCTTGGACATCATAACAAACGTGCACTTTTTTGTTTAATTTACACATTGGACAATAGGAAAAATGACACTACAGCTACAGAGGTGACCGTCTGATAGCCCAGCTCGACTATCCATCTCTACTGAAGACCCTTTCAGCTTTTTGAGAGTTGGGTGGAGAACATCATCTCTGAAAATAGGGTCCCACAGCTGCACCTTATCAGTGTGAGCAGGACTCTTAGGACTCTTAGAAGAGTCAATGCTCTGAGACCGTGGGGGGCGCTTAGCCCCCTCTCCTCGTCACTGAGGATGATTTCACTTTTCAGGGAATAGAGAGGGTGGTCCTTGTGGTGGACTGCAGGTATGGAGAGCTGTTGTCATCGTATTAGATAGATAAGAATGATTATATGTATTGTAGAAATGTCTCCTATCATGTTCCCTATTTTTTATTATGTCCACATCCTGGTCCCCATCTTGGAAATCATAACAAACGTGCACTTTTTTGTTTAATTTACAAATTGGACCATAGGAAAAATGACACTACAGCTACAGAGGTGACCGTCTGATAGCCGAGCTCGACTATCCATCTCTACTGAAGACCCTTTCAGCTTTTTGAGAGTTGGGTGGAGGACATCATCTCTGAAAATAGGGTCCCACAGCTGCACCCCATCAGTGTGAGCAGGAATCTTAGGACTCTTAGAAGAGTCAATGCTCTGAGACCATGGGGGGCGCTTAGCCCCCTCTCTTCGTCACTGAGGATGATTTCATTTTTCAGGGATTAGAGAGAGTGGTCCTTGTGGTGGACTGCAGGTATGGAGAGCTGTTGTCATCGTATTAGATAGATAAGAATGATTATATGTATTGTAGAAATGTCTCCTATCATGTTCCCTAATTTTTTATTATGTCCACATCCTGGTCCCCATCTTGGACATCATAACAAACGTGCACTTTTTTGTTTAATTTACACATTGGACCATAGGAAAAATGACACTACAGCTACAGAGGTGACCGTCTGATAGCCCAGCTCGACTATCCATCTCTACTGAAGACCCTTTCAGCTTTTTGAGAGTTGGGTGGAGGACATCATCTCTGAAAATAGGGTCCCACAGCTGCACCCCATCAGTGTGAGCAGGACTCTTAGGACTCTTAGAAGAGTTAATGCTCTGAGACCATGGGGGCGCTTAGCCCCCTCTCTTCGTCACTGAGGATGATTTCATTTTTCAGGGATTAGAGAGGGTGGTCCTTGTGGTGGACTGCAGGTATGGAGAGCTGTTGTCATCGTATTAGATAGATAAGAATGATTATATGTATTGTAGAAATGTCTCCTATCATGTTCCCTAATTTTTTATTATGTCCACATCCTGGTCCCCATCTTGGACATCATAACAAACGTGCACTTTTTTGTTTAATTTACACATTGGACCATAGGAAAAATGACACTACAGCTACAGAGGTGACCGTCTGATAGCCCAGCTCGACTATCCATCTCTACTGAAGACCCTTTCAGCATTTTGAGAGTTGGGTGGAGGACATCATCTCTGAAAATAGGGTCCCACAGCTGCACCCCATCAGTGTGAGCAGGACTCTTAGGACTCTTAGAAGAGTCAATGCTCTGAGACCATTGGGGGCACTTAGCCCCCTCTCTTCGTCACTGAGGATGATTTCATTTTTCAGGGATTAGAGAGGGTGGTCCTTGTGGTGGACTGCAGGTATGGAGAGCTGTTATCATCGTATTAGATAGATAAGAATGATTATATGTATTGTAGAAATGTCTCCTATCATGTTCCCTAATTTTTTATTATGTCCACATCCTGGTCCCCATCTTGGACATCATAACAAACGTGCACTTTTTTGTTTAATTTACACATTGGACCATAGGAAAAATGACACTACAGCTACAGAGGTGACCGTCTGATAGCCCAGCTCGACTATCCATCTCTACTGAAGACCCTTTCAGCTTTTTGAGAGTTGGGTGGAGGACATCATCTCTGAAAATAGGGTCCCACAGCTGCACCCCATCAGTGTGAGCAGGACTCTTAGGACTCTTAGAAGAGTCAATGCTCTGAGACCATTGGGGGCACTTAGCCCCCTCTCTTCATCACTGAGGATGATTTCATTTTTCAGGGATTAGAGAGGGTGGTCCTTGTGGTGGACTGCAGATATGGAGAGCTGTTATCATCGTATTAGATAGATAAGAATGATTACATGTATTGTAGAAATGTCTCCTATCATGTTCCCTAATTTTTTATTATGTCCACATCCTGGTCCCCATCTTGGACATCATAACAAACGTGCACTTTTTTGTTTAATTTACACATGACCATAGGAAAAATGACACTACAGCTACAGAGGTGACCGTCTGATAGCCCAGCTCGACTATCCATCTCTACTGAAGAACCTTTCAGCTTTTTGAGAGTTGGGTGGAGGACATCATCTCTGAAAATAGGGTCCCACAGCTGCACCCCATCAGTGTGAGCAGGACTCTTAGGACTCTTAGAAGAGTCAATGCTCTGAGACCATGGGGGGCGCTTAGCCCCCTCTCTTCGTCACTGAGGATGATTTCATTTTTCAGGGATTAGAGAGAGTGGTCCTTGTGGTGGACTGCAGGTATGGAGAGCTGTTGTGATCGTATTAGATAGATAAGAATGATTATATGTATTGTAGAAATGTCTCCTATCATGTTCCCTAATTTTTTATTATGTCCACATCCTGGTCCCCATCTTGAACATCATAACAAACGTGCACTTTTTTGTTTAATTTACACATTGGACCATAGGAAAAATGACACTACAGCTACAGAGGTGACCGTCTGATAGCCCAGCTCGACTATCCATCTCTACTGAAGACCCTTTCAGCTTTTTGAGAGTTGGGTGGAGGACATCATCTCTGAAAATAGGGTCCCACAGCTTCACCCCATCAGTGTGAGCAGGACTCTTAGGACTCTTAGAAGAGTCAATGCTCTGGTACCATGGGGGGTGCTTGGCCCCCTCTCTTCGTCACTGAGGATGATTTCATTTTTCAGGGATTAGAGAGGGTGGTCCTTGTGGTGGACTGCAGGTATGGAGAGCTGTTGTCATCGTATTAGATAGATAAGAATGATTATATGTATTGTAGAAATGTCTCCTATCATGTTCCCTAATTTTTTATTATGTCCACATCCTGGTCCCCATCTTGGACATCATAACAAACGTGCACTTTTTTGTTTAATTTACACATTGGACCATAGGAAAAATGACACTACAGCTACAGAGGTGACCGTCTGATAGCCCAGCTCGACTATCCATCTCTACTGAAGACCCTTTCAGCTTTTTGAGAGTTGGGTGGAGGACATCATCTCTGAAAATAGGGTCCCACAGCTGCACCCCATCAGTGTGAGCAGGACTCTTAGGACTCTTAGAAGAGTTAATGCTCTGAGACCATGGGGGCGCTTAGCCCCCTCTCTTCGTCACTGAGGATGATTTCATTTTTCAGGGATTAGAGAGGGTGGTCCTTGTGGTGGACTGCAGGTATGGAGAGCTGTTGTCATCGTATTAGATAGATAAGAATGATTATATGTATTGTAGAAATGTCTCCTATCATGTTCCCTAATTTTTTATTATGTCCACATCCTGGTCCCCATCTTGGACATCATAACAAACGTGCACTTTTTTGTTTAATTTACACATTGGACCATAGGAAAAATGACACTACAGCTACAGAGGTGACCGTCTGATAGCCCAGCTCGACTATCCATCTCTACTGAAGACCCTTTCAGCATTTTGAGAGTTGGGTGGAGGACATCATCTCTGAAAATAGGGTCCCACAGCTGCACCCCATCAGTGTGAGCAGGACTCTTAGGACTCTTAGAAGAGTCAATGCTCTGAGACCATTGGGGGCACTTAGCCCCCTCTCTTCGTCACTGAGGATGATTTCATTTTTCAGGGATTAGAGAGGGTGGTCCTTGTGGTGGACTGCAGGTATGGAGAGCTGTTATCATCGTATTAGATAGATAAGAATGATTATATGTATTGTAGAAATGTCTCCTATCATGTTCCCTAATTTTTTATTATGTCCACATCCTGGTCCCCATCTTGGACATCATAACAAACGTGCACTTTTTTGTTTAATTTACACATTGGACCATAGGAAAAATGACACTACAGCTACAGAGGTGACCGTCTGATAGCCCAGCTCGACTATCCATCTCTACTGAAGACCCTTTCAGCTTTTTGAGAGTTGGGTGGAGGACATCATCTCTGAAAATAGGGTCCCACAGCTGCACCCCATCAGTGTGAGCAGGACTCTTAGGACTCTTAGAAGAGTCAATGCTCTGAGACCATTGGGGGCACTTAGCCCCCTCTCTTCATCACTGAGGATGATTTCATTTTTCAGGGATTAGAGAGGGTGGTCCTTGTGGTGGACTGCAGATATGGAGAGCTGTTATCATCGTATTAGATAGATAAGAATGATTACATGTATTGTAGAAATGTCTCCTATCATGTTCCCTAATTTTTTATTATGTCCACATCCTGGTCCCCATCTTGGACATCATAACAAACGTGCACTTTTTTGTTTAATTTACACATGACCATAGGAAAAATGACACTACAGCTACAGAGGTGACCGTCTGATAGCCCAGCTCGACTATCCATCTCTACTGAAGAACCTTTCAGCTTTTTGAGAGTTGGGTGGAGGACATCATCTCTGAAAATAGGGTCCCACAGCTGCACCCCATCAGTGTGAGCAGGACTCTTAGGACTCTTAGAAGAGTCAATGCTCTGAGACCATGGGGGCGCTTAGCCCCCTCATTTCGTCACTGAGGATGATTTCATTTTTCAGGGATTAGAGAGGGTGGTCCTTGTAGTGGACTGCAGGTATGGAGAGCTGTTGTCATCGTATTAAATAGATAAGAATGATTATATGTATTGTAGAAATGTCTCCTATCATGTTCCCTAATTTTTTATTATGTCCACATCCTGGTCCCCATCTTGGACATCATAACAAACGTGCACTTTTTTGTTTAATTTACACATTGGACCATAGGAAAAATGACACTACAGCTACAGAGGTGACCGTCTGATAGCCCAGCTCGACTATCCATCTCTACTGAAGACCCTTTCAGCTTTTTGAGAGTTGGGTGGAGAACATCATCTCTAAAAATAGGGTCCCACAGCTGCACCTTATCAGTGTGAGCAGGACTCTTAGGACTCTTAGAAGAGTCAATGCTCTGAGACCATGGGGGGCGCTTAGCCCCCTCTCCTCGTCACTGAGGATGATTTCACTTTTCAGGGAATAGAGAGGGTGGTCCTTGTGGTGGACTGCAGGTATGGAGAGCTGTTGTCATCGTATTAGATAGATAAGAATGATTATATGTATTGTAGAAATGTCTCCTATCATGTTCCCTATTTTTTTATTATGTCCACATCCTGGTCCCCATCTTGGAAATCATAACAAAGGTGCACTTTTTTGTTTAATTTACAAATTGGACCATAGGAAAAATGACACTACAGCTACAGAGGTGACCGTCTGATAGCCGAGCTCGACTATCCATCTCTACTGAAGACCCTTTCAGCTTTTTGAGAGTTGGGTGGAGGACATCATCTCTGAAAATAGGGTCCCACAGCTGCACCCCATCAGTGTGAGCAGGAATCTTAGGACTCTTAGAAGAGTCAATGCTCTGAGACCATGGGGGGCGCTTAGCCCCCTCTCTTCGTCACTGAGGATGATTTCATTTTTCAGGGATTAGAGAGAGTGGTCCTTGTGGTGGACTGCAGGTATGGAGAGCTGTTGTGATCGTATTAGATAGATAAGAATGATTATATGTATTGTAGAAATGTCTCCTATCATGTTCCCTAATTTTTTATTATGTCCACATCCTGGTCCCCATCTTGAACATCATAACAAACGTGCACTTTTTTGTTTAATTTACACATTGGACCATAGGAAAAATGACACTACAGCTACAGAGGTGACCGTCTGATAGCCCAGCTCGACTATCCATCTCTACTGAAGACCCTTTCAGCTTTTTGAGAGTTGGGTGGAGGACATCATCTCTGAAAATAGGGTCCCACAGCTTCACCCCATCAGTGTGAGCAGGACTCTTAGGACTCTTAGAAGAGTCAATGCTCTGGTACCATGGGGGGTGCTTGGCCCCCTCTCTTCGTCACTGAGGATGATTTCATTTTTCAGGGATTAGAGAGAGTGGTCCTTGTGGTGGACTGCAGGTATGGAGAGCTGTTGTCATCGTATTAGATAGATAAGAATGATTATATGTATTGTAGAAATGTCTCCTATCATGTTCCCTAATTTTTTATTATGTCCACATCCTGGTCCCCATCTTGGACATCATAACAAACGTGCACTTTTTTGTTTAATTTACACATTGGACCATAGGAAAAATGACACTACAGCTACAGAGGTGACCGTCTGATAGCCCAGCTCGACTATCCATCTCTACTGAAGACCCTTTCAGCTTTTTGAGAGTTGGGTGGAGGACATCATCTCTGAAAATAGGGTCCCACAGCTGCACCCCATCAGTGTGAGCAGGACTCTTAGGACTCTTAGAAGAGTTAATGCTCTGAGACCATGGGGGCGCTTAGCCCCCTCTCTTCGTCACTGAGGATGATTTCATTTTTCAGGGATTAGAGAGGGTGGTCCTTGTGGTGGACTGCAGGTATGGAGAGCTGTTGTCATCGTATTAGATAGATAAGAATGATTATATGTATTGTAGAAATGTCTCCTATCATGTTCCCTAATTTTTTATTATGTCCACATCCTGGTCCCCATCTTGGACATCATAACAAACGTGCACTTTTTTGTTTAATTTACACATTGAACCATAGGAAAAATGACACTACAGCTACAGAGGTGACCGTCTGATAGCCCAGCTCGACTATCCATCTCTACTGAAGACCCTTTCAGCATTTTGAGAGTTGGGTGGAGGACATCATCTCTGAAAATAGGGTCCCACAGCTGCACCCCATCAGTGTGAGCAGGACTCTTAGGACTCTTAGAAGAGTCAATGCTCTGAGACCATTGGGGGCACTTAGCCCCCTCTCTTCGTCACTGAGGATGATTTCATTTTTCAGGGATTAGAGAGGGTGGTCCTTGTGGTGGACTGCAGGTATGGAGAGCTGTTATCATCGTATTAGATAGATAAGAATGATTATATGTATTGTAGAAATGTCTCCTATCATGTTCCCTAATTTTTTATTATGTCCACATCCTGGTCCCCATCTTGGACATCATAACAAACGTGCACTTTTTTGTTTAATTTACACATTGGACCATAGGAAAAATGACACTACAGCTACAGAGGTGACCGTCTGATAGCCCAGCTCGACTATCCATCTCTACTGAAGACCCTTTCAGCTTTTTGAGAGTTGGGTGGAGGACATCATCTCTGAAAATAGGGTCCCACAGCTTCACCCCATCAGTGTGAGCAGGACTCTTAGGACTCTTAGAAGAGTCAATGCTCTGGTACCATGGGGGGCGCTTGGCCCCCTCTCTTCGTCACTGAGGATGATTTCATTTTTCAGGGATTAGAGAGGGTGGTCCTTGTGGTGGACTGCAGGTATGGAGAGCTGTTGTCATCGTATTAGATAGATAAGAATGATTATATGTATTGTAGAAATGTCTCCTATCATGTTCCCTAATTTTTTATTATGTCCACATCCTGGTCCCCATCTTGGACATCATAACAAACGTGCACTTTTTTGTTTAATTTACACATTGGACCATAGGAAAAATGACACTACAGCTACAGAGGTGACCGTCTGATAGCCCAGCTCGACTATCCATCTCTACTGAAGACCCTTTCAGCTTTTTGAGAGTTGGGTGGAGGACATCATCTCTGAAAATAGGGTCCCACAGCTGCACCCCATCAGTGTGAGCAGGACTCTTAGGACTCTTAGAAGAGTTAATGCTCTGAGACCATGGGGGCGCTTAGCCCCCTCTCTTCGTCACTGAGGATGATTTCATTTTTCAGGGATTAGAGAGGGTGGTCCTTGTGGTGGACTGCAGGTATGGAGAGCTGTTGTCATCGTATTAGATAGATAAGAATGATTATATGTATTGTAGAAATGTCTCCTATCATGTTCCCTAATTTTTTATTATGTCCACATCCTGGTCCCCATCTTGGACATCATAACAAACGTGCACTTTTTTGTTTAATTTACACATTGGACCATAGGAAAAATGACACTACAGCTACAGAGGTGACCGTCTGATAGCCCAGCTCGACTATCCATCTCTACTGAAGACCCTTTCAGCTTTTTGAGAGTTGGGTGGAGGACATCATCTCTGAAAATAGGGTCCCACAGCTGCACCCCATCAGTGTGAGCAGGACTCTTAGGACTCTTAGAAGAGTCAATGCTCTGAGACCATTGGGGGCACTTAGCCCCCTCTCTTCGTCACTGAGGATGATTTCATTTTTCAGGGATTAGAGAGGGTGGTCCTTGTGGTGGACTGCAGGTATGGAGAGCTGTTGTCATCGTATTAGATAGATAAGAATGATTATATGTATTGTAGAAATGTCTCCTATCATGTTCCCTAATTTTTTATTATGTCCACATCCTGGTCCCCATCTTGGACATCATAACAAACGTGCACTTTTTTGTTTAATTTACACATTGGACCATAGGAAAAATGACACTACAGCTACAGAGGTGACCGTCTGATAGCCCAGCTCGACAATCCATCTCTACTGAAGACCCTTTCAGCTTTTTGAGAGTTGGGTGGAGGACATCATCTCTGAAAATAGGGTCCCACAGCTGCACTTCATCAGTGTGAACAGGACTCTTAGGACTCTTAGAAGAGTCAATGCTCTGAGACCATGGGGGGCGCTTAGCCCCCTCTCTTCGTCACTGAGGATGATTTCATTTTTCAGGGATTAGAGAGGGTGGTCCTTGTGGTGGACTGCAGGTATGGAGAGCTGTTGTCATCGTATTAAATAGATAAGAATGATTATATGTATTGTAGAAATGTCTCCTATCATGTTCCCTAATTTTTTATTATGTCCACATCCTGGTCCCCATCTTGGACATCATAACAAACGTGCACTTTTTTGTTTAATTTACACATTGGACCATAGGAAAAATGACACTACAGCTACAGAGGTGACCGTCTGATAGCCCAGCTCGACTATCCATCTCTACTGAAGACCCTTTCAGCTTTTTGAGAGTTGGGTGGAGAACATCATCTCTGAAAATAGGGTCCCACAGCTGCACCCCATCAGTGTGAGCAGGACTCTTAGGACTCTTAGAAGAGTCAATGCTCTGAGACCATGGGGGGCGCTTAGCCCCCTCTCTTCGTCACTGAGGATGATTTCACTTTTCAGGGAATAGAGATGATGGTCCTTGTGGTGGACTGCAGGTATGGAGAGCTGTTGTCATCGTATTAGATAGATAAGAATGATTATATGTATTGTAGAAATGTCTCCTATCATGTTCCCTATTTTTTTATTATGTCCACATCCTGGTCCCCATCGTGGAAATCATAACAAACGTGCACTTTTTTGTTTAATTTACACATTGGACCATAGGAAAAATGACACTACAGCTACAGAGGTGACCGTCTGGTAGCCCAGCTCGACTATCCATCTCTACTGAAGACCCTTTCAGCTTTTTGAGAGTTGGGTGGAGGACATCATCTCTGAAAATAGGGTCCCACAGCTGCACCCCATCAGTGTGAGCAGGACTCTTAGGACTCTTAGAAGAGTTAATGCTCTGAGACCATGGGGGCGCTTAGCCCCCTCTCTTCGTCACTGAGGATGATTTCATTTTTCAGGGATTAGAGAGGGTGGTCCTTGTGGTGGACTGCAGGTATGGAGAGCTGTTGTCATCGTATTAGATAGATAAGAATGATTATATGTATTGTAGAAATGTCTCCTATCATGTTCCCTAATTTTTTATTATGTCCACATCCTGGTCCCCATCTTGGACATCATAACAAACGTGCACTTTTTTGTTTAATTTACACATTGGACCATAGGAAAAATGACACTACAGCTACAGAGGTGACCGTATGATAGCCCAGCTCGACTATCCATCTCTACTGAAGACCCTTTCAGCTTTTTGAGAGTTGGGTGGAGGACATCATCTCTTAAAATAGGGTCCCACAGCTGCACCCCATCAGTGTAAGCAGGACTCTTAGGACTCTTAGAAGAGTCAATGCTCTAAAACCATGGGGGGCGCTTAGCCCACTCTCTTCGTCACTGAGGATGATTTCATTTTTCAGGGATTAGAGAGGGTGGTCCTTGTGGTGGACTGCAGGTATGGAGAGCTGTTGTCATCGTATTAGATAGATAAGAATGATTATATGTATTGTAGAAATGTCTCCTATCATGTTCCCTAATTTTTTATTATGTCCACATCCTGGTCCCCATCTTGGACATCATAACAAACGTGCACTTTTTTGTTTAATTTACACATTGGACCATAGGAAAAATGACACTACAGCTACAGAGGTGACCGTCTGATAGCCCAGCTCGACTATCCATCTCTACTGAAGACCCTTTCAGCTTTTTGAGAGTTGGGTGGAGGACATCATCTCTGAAAATAGGGTCCCACAGCTGCACCCCATCAGTGTGAGCAGGACTCTTAGGACTCTTAGAAGAGTTAATGCTCTGAGACCATGGGGGCGCTTAGCTCCCTCTCTTCGTCACTGAGGATGATTTCATTTTTCAGGGATTAGAGAGAGTGGTCCTTGTGGTGGACTGCAGGTATGGAGAGCTGTTGTCATCGTATTAGATAGATAAGAATGATTATATGTATTGTAGAAATGTCTCCTATCATGTTCCCTAATTTTTTATTATGTCCACATCCTGGTCCCCATCTTGGACATCATAACAAACGTGCACTTTTTTGTTTAATTTACACATTGGACCATAGGAAAAATGACACTACAGCTACAGAGGTGACCGTCTGATAGCCCAGCTCGACTATCCATCTCTACTGAAGACCCTTTCAGCTTTTTGAGAGTTGGGTGGAGGACATCATCTCTGAAAATAGGGTCCCACAGCTGCACCCCATCAGTGTGAGCAGGACTCTTAGGACTCTTAGAAGAGTTAATGCTCTGAGACCATGGGGGCGCTTAGCCCCCTCTCTTCGTCACTGAGGATGATTTCATTTTTCAGGGATTAGAGAGAGTGGTCCTTGTGGTGGACTGCAGGTATGGAGAGCTGTTGTCATCGTATTAGATAGATAAGAATGATTATATGTATTGTAGAAATGTCTCCTATCATGTTCCCTAATTTTTTATTATGTCCACATCCTGGTCCCCATCTTGGACATCATAACAAACGTGCACTTTTTTGTTTAATTTACACATTGGACCATAGGAAAAATGACACTACAGCTACAGAGGTGACCGTCTGATAGCCCAGCTCGACTATCCATCTCTACTGAAGACCCTTTCAGCTTTTTGAGAGTTGGGTGGAGGACATCATCTCTGAAAATAGGGTCCCACAGCTGCACCCCATCAGTGTGAGCAGGACTCTTAGGACTCTTAGAAGAGTTAATGCTCTGAGACCATGGGGGCGCTTAGCCCCCTCTCTTCGTCACTGAGGATGATTTCATTTTTCAGGGATTAGAGAGGGTGGTCCTTGTGGTGGACTGCAGGTATGGAGAGCTGTTGTCATCGTATTAGATAGATAAGAATGATTATATGTATTGTAGAAATGTCTCCTATCATGTTCCCTAATTTTTTATTATGTCCACATCCTGGTCCCCATCTTGGACATCATAACAAACGTGCACTTTTTTGTTTAATTTACACATTGGACCATAGGAAAAATGACACTACAGCTACAGAGGTGACCGTCTGATAGCCCAGCTCGACTATCCATCTCTACTGAAGACCCTTTCAGCTTTTTGAGAGTTGGGTGGAGGACATCATCTCTTAAAATAGGGTCCCACAGCTGCACCCCATCAGTGTAAGCAGGACTCTTAGGACTCTTAGAAGAGTCAATGCTCTAAAACCATGGGGGGCGCTTAGCCCCCTCTCTTCGTCCCTGAGGATGATTTCATTTTTCAGGGATTAGAGAGGGTGGTCCTTGTGGTGGACTGCAGGTATGGAGAGCTGTTGTCATCGTATTAGATAGATAAGAATGATTATATGTATTGTAGAAATGTCTCCTATCATGTTCCCTAATTTTTTATTATGTCCACATCCTGGTCCCCATCTTGGACATCATAACAAACGTGCACTTTTTTGTTTAATTTACACATTGGACCATAGGAAAAATGACACTACAGCTACAGAGGTGACCGTCTGATAGCCCAGCTCGACTATCCATCTCTACTGAAGACCCTTTCAGCTTTTTGAGAGTTGGGTGGAGGACATCATCTCTGAAAATAGGGTCCCACAGCTGCACCCCATCAGTGTGAGCAGGACTCTTAGGACTCTTAGAAGAGTCAATGCTCTGAGACTATTGGGGGCACTTAGCCCCCTCTCTTCATCACTGAGGATGATTTCATTTTTCATCGATTAGAGAGGGTGGTCCTTGTGGTGGACTGCAGATATGGAGAGCTGTTATCATCATATTAGATAGATAAGAATGATTATATGTATTGTAGAAATGTCTCCTATCATGTTCCCTAATTTTTTATTATGTCCACATCCTGGTCCCCATCTTGGACATCATAACAAACGTGCACTTTTTTGTTTAATTTACACATTGGACCATAGGAAAAATGACACTACAGCTACAGAGGTGACCGTCTGATAGCCCAGCTCGACTATCCATCTCTACTGAAGACCCTTTCAGCTTTTTGAGAGTTGGGTGGAGAACATCATCTCTGAAAATAGGGTCCCACAGCTGCACCCCATCAGTGTGAGCAGGACTCTTAGGACTCTTAGAAGAGTCAATGCTCTGAGACCATGGGGGGCGCTTAGCCCCCTCTCTTCGTCACTGAGGATGATTTCACTTTTCAGGGAATAGAGAGGGTGGTCCTTGTGGTGGACTGCAGGTATGGAAAGCTGTTGTCATCGTATTAGATAGATAAGAATGATTATATGTATTGTAGAAATGTCTCCTATCATGTTCCCTATTTTTTTATTATGTCCACATCCTGGTCCCCATCTTGGAAATCATAACAAACGTGCACTTTTTTGTTTAATTTACACATTGGACCATAGGAAAAATGACACTACAGCTACAGAGGTGACCGTCTGATAGCCCAGCTCGACTATCCATCTCTACTGAAGACCCTTTCAGCTTTTTGAGAGTTGGGTGGAGGACATCATCTCTGAAAATAGGGTCCCACAGCTGCACCCCATCAGTGTGAGCAGGAATCCTAGGACTCTTAGAAGAGTCAATGCTCTGAGACCATGGGGGGCGCTTAGCCCCCTCTCTTCGTCACTGAGGATGATTTCATTTTTCAGGGATTAGAGAGAGTGGTCCTTGTGGTGGACTGCAGGTATGGAGAGCTGTTGTGATCGTATTAGATAGATAAGAATGATTATATGTATTGTAGAAATGTCTCCTATCATGTTCCCTAATTTTTTATTATGTCCACATCCTGGTCCCCATCTTGGACATCATAACAAACGTGCACTTTTTTGTTTAATTTACACATTGGACCATAGGAAAAATGACACTACAGCTACAGAGGTGACCGTCTGATAGCCCAGCTCGACTATCCATCTCTACTGAAGACCCTTTCAGCTTTTTGAGAGTTGGGTGGAGGACATCATCTCTGAAAATAGGGTCCCACAGCTGCACCCCATCAGTGTGAGCAGGACTCTTAGGACTCTTAGAAGAGTCAATGCTCTGAGACCATTGGGGGCACTTAGCCCCCTCTCTTCATCACTGAGGATGATTTCATTTTTCAGGGATTAGAGAGGGTGGTCCTTGTGGTGGACTGCAGATATGGAGAGCTGTTATCATCGTATTAGATAGATAAGAATGATTATATGTATTGTAGAAATGTCTCCTATCATGTTCCCTAATTTTTTATTATGTCCACATCCTGGTCCCCATCTTGGACATCATAACAAACGTGCACTTTTTTGTTTAATTTACACATTGGACCATAGGAAAAATGACACTACAGCTACAGAGGTGACCGTCTGATAGCCCAGCTCGACTATCCATCTCTACTGAAGACCCTTTCAGCTTTTTGAGAGTTGGGTGGAGGACATCATCTCTGAAAATAGGGTCCCACAGCTGCACCCCATCAGTGTGAGCAGGACTCTTAGGACTCTTAGAAGAGTCAATGCTCTGAGACCATGGGGGGCGCTTAGCCCCCTCTCTTCGTCACTGAGGATGATTTCATTTTTCAGGGATTAGAGAGGGTGGTCCTTGTGGTGGACTGCAGGTATGGAGAGCTGTTGTCATCGTATTAGATAGATAAGAATGATTATATGTATTGTAGAAATGTCTCCTATCATGTTCCCTAATTTTTTATTATGTCCACATCCTGGTCCCCATCTTGGACATCATAACAAACGTGCACTTTTTTGTTTAATTTACACATTGGACCATAGGAAAAATGACACTACAGCTACAGAGGTGACCGTCTGATAGCCCAGCTCGACTATCCATCTCTACTGAAGACCCTTTCAGCTTTTTGAGAGTTGGGTAGAGAACATCATCTCTGAAAATAGGGTCCCACAGCTGCACCCCATCAGTGTGAGCAGGACTCTTAGGACTCTTAGAAGAGTCAATGCTCTGAGACCATGGAGGGCGCTTAGCCCCCTCTCTTCATCACTGAGGATGATTTCACTTTTCAGGGATTAGAGAGAGTGGTCCTTGTGGTGGACTGCAGGTATGGAGAGCTGTTGTGATCGTATTAGATAGATAAGAATGATTATATGTATTGTAGAAATGTCTCCTATCATGTTCCCTAATTTTTTATTATGTCCACATCCTGGTCCCCATCTTGAACATCATAACAAACGTGCACTTTTTTGTTTAATTTACACATTGGACCATAGGAAAAATGACACTACAGCTACAGATGTGACCGTCTGATAGCCCAGCTCGACTATCCATCTCTACTGAAGACCCTTTCAGCTTTTTGAGAGTTGGGTGGAGGACATCATCTCTGAAAATAGGGTCCCACAGCTGCACCCCATCAGTGTGAGCAGGACTCTTAGGACTCTTAGAAGAGTTAATGCTCTGAGACCATGGGGGCGCTTAGCCCCCTCTCTTCGTCACTGAGGATGATTTCATTTTTCAGGGATTAGAGAGGGTGGTCCTTGTGGTGGACTGCAGGTATGGAGAGCTGTTGTCATCGTATTAGATAGATAAGAATGATTATATGTATTGTAGAAATGTCTCCTATCATGTTCCCTAATTTTTTATTATGTCCACATCCTGGTCCCCATCTTGGACATCATAACAAACGTGCACTTTTTTGTTTAATTTACACATTGGACCATAGGAAAAATGACACTACAGCTACAGAGGTGACCGTCTGATAGCCCAGCTCGACTATCCATCTCTACTGAAGACCCTTTCAGCTTTTTGAGAGTTGGGTGGAGGACATCATCTCTGAAAATAGGGTCCCACAGCTGCACCCCATCAGTGTGAGCAGGACTCTTAGGACTCTTAGAAGAGTCAATGCTCTGAGACCATTGGGGGCACTTAGCCCCCTCTCTTCATCACTGAGGATGATTTCATTTTTCAGGGATTAGAGAGGGTGGTCCTTGTGGTGGACTGCAGGTATGGAGAGCTGTTGTCATCGTATTAAATAGATAAGAATGATTATATGTATTGTAGAAATGTCTCCTATCATGTTCCCTAATTTTTTATTATGTCCACATCCTGGTCCCCATCTTGGACATCATAACAAACGTGCACTTTTTTGTTTAATTTACACATTGGACCATAGGAAAAATGACACTACAGCTACAGAGGTGACCGTCTGATAGCTCAGCTCGACTATCCATCTCTACTGAAGACCCTTTCAGCTTTTTGAGAGTTGGGTGGAGAACATCATCTCTGAAAATAGGGTCCCACAGCTGCACCCCATCAGTGTGAGCAGGACTCTTAGGACTCTTAGAAGAGTCAATGCTCTGAGACCATTGGGGGCACTGAGCCCCCTCTCTTCGTCACTGAGGATGATTTCATTTTTCAGGGATTAGAGAGGGTGGTCCTTGTGGTGGACTGCAGGTATGGAGAGCTGTTATCATCGTATTAGATAGATAAGAATGATTATATGTATTGTAGAAATGTCTCCTATCATGTTCCCTAATTTTTTATTATGTCCACATCCTGGTCCCCATCTTGGACATCATAACAAACGTGCACTTTTTTGTTTAATTTACACATTGGACCATAGGAAAAATGACACTACAGCTACAGAGGTGACCGTCTGATAGCCCAGCTCGACTATCCATCTCTACTGAAGACCCTTTCAGCTTTTTGAGAGTTGGGTGGAGGACATCATCTCTGAAAATAGGGTCCCACAGCTTCACCCCATCAGTGTGAGCAGGACTCTTAGGACTCTTAGAAGAGTCAATGCTCTGGTACCATGGGGGGCGCTTGGCCCCCTCTCTTCGTCACTTAGGATGATTTCATTTTTCAGGGATTAGAGAGGGTGGTCCTTGTGGTGGACTGCAGGTATGGAGAGCTGTTGTCATCATATTAGATAGATAAGAATGATTATATGTATTGTAGAAATGTCTCCTATCATGTTCCCTAATTTTTTATTATGTCCACATCCTGGTCCCCATCTTGGACATCATAACAAACGTGCACTTTTTTGTTTAATTTACACATTGGACCATAGGAAAAATGACACTACAGCTACAGAGGTGACCGTCTGATAGCCCAGCTCGACTATCCATCTCTACTGAAGACCCTTTCAGCTTTTTGAGAGTTGGGTGGAGGACATCATCTCTGAAAATAGGGTCCCACAGCTGCACCCCATCAGTGTGAGCAGGACTCTTAGGACTCTTAGAAGAGTTAATGCTCTGAGACCATGGGGGCGCTTAGCCCCCTCTCTTCGTCACTGAGGATGATTTCATTTTTCAGGGATTAGAGAGGGTGGTCCTTGTGGTGGACTGCAGGTATGGAGAGCTGTTATCATCGTATTAGATAGATAAGAATGATTATATGTATTGTAGAAATGTCTCCTATCATGTTCCCTAATTTTTTATTATGTCCACATCCTGGTCCCCATCTTGGACATCATAACAAACGTGCACTTTTTTGTTTAATTTACACATTGGACCATAGGAAAAATGACACTACAGCTACAGAGGTGACCGTCTGATAGCCCAGCTCGACAATCCATCTCTACTGAAGACCCTTTCAGCTTTTTGAGAGTTGGGTGGAGGACATCATCTCTGAAAATAGGGTCCCACAGCTGCACCCCATCAGTGTGAGCAGGACTCTTAGGACTCTTAGAAGAGTCAATGCTCTGAGACCATGGGGGGCGCTTAGCCCCCTCTCTTCGTCACTGAGGATGATTTCATTTTTCAGGGATTAGAGAGGGTGGTCCTTGTGGTGGACTGCAGGTATGGAGAGCTGTTGTCATCGTATTAAATAGATAAGAATGATTATATGTATTGTAGAAATGTCTCCTATCATGTTCCCTAATTTTTTATTATGTCCACATCCTGGTCCCCATCTTGGAAATCATAACAAACGTGCACTTTTTTGTTTAATTTACACATTGGACCATAGGAAAAATGACACTACAGCTACAGAGGTGACCGTCTGATAGCCCAGCTCGACAATCCATCTCTACTGAAGACCCTTTCAGCTTTTTGAGAGTTGGGTGGAGAACATCATCTCTGAAAATAGGGTCCCACAGCTGCACCCCATCAGTGTGAGCAGGACTCTTAGGACTCTTAGAAGAGTCAATGTTTTGAGACCATGGGGGGCGCTTAGCCCCCTCTCTTCATCACTGAGGATGATTTCACTTTTCAGGGAATAGAGAGGGTGGTCCTTGTGGTGGACTGCAGGTATGGAGAGCTGTTGTCATCGTATTAGATAGATAAGAATGATTATATGTATTGTAGAAATGTCTCCTATCATGTTCCCTATTTTTTTATTATGTCCACATCCTGGTCCCTATCTTGGAAATCATAACAAACGTGCACTTTTTTGTTTAATTTACACATTGGACCATAGGAAAAATGACACTACAGCTACAGAGGTGACCGTCTGGTAGCCCAGCTCGACTATCCATCTCTACTGAAGACCCTTTCAGCTTTTTGAGAGTTGGGTGGAGGACATCATCTCTTAAAATAGGGTCCCACAGCTGCACCCCATCAGTGTAAGCAGGACTCTTAGGACTCTTAGAAGAGTCAATGCTCTAAAACCATGGGGGGCGCTTAGCCCCCTCTCTTCGTCCCTGAGGATGATTTCATTTTTCAGGGATTAGAGAGGGTGGTCCTTGTGGTGGACTGCAGGTATGGAGAGCTGTTGTCATCGTATTAGATAGATAAGAATGATTATATGTATTGTAGAAATGTCTCCTATCATGTTCCCTAATTTTTTATTATGTCCACATCCTGGTCCCCATCTTGGACATCATAACAAACGTGCACTTTTTTGTTTAATTTACACATTGGACCATAGGAAAAATGACACTACAGCTACAGAGGTGACCGTCTGATAGCCCAGCTCGACTATCCATCTCTACTGAAGACCCTTTCAGCTTTTTGAGAGTTGGGTGGAGGACATCATCTCTGAAAATAGGGTCCCACAGCTGTACCCCATCAGTGTGAGCAGGACTCTTAGGACTCTTAGAAGAGTTAATGCTCTGAGACCATGGGGGCGCTTAGCCCCCTCTCTTCGTCACTGAGGATGATTTCATTTTTCAGGGATTAGAGAGGGTGGTCCTTGTGGTGGACTGCAGGTATGGAGAGCTGTTGTCATCGTATTAGATAGATAAGAATGATTATATGTATTGTAGAAATGTCTCCTATCATGTTCCCTAATTTTTTATTATGTCCACATCCAGGTCCCCATCTTGGACATCATAACAAACGTGCACTTTTTTGTTTAATTTACACATTGGACCATAGGAAAAATGACACTACAGCTACAGAGGTGACCGTCTGATAGCCCAGCTCGACTATCCATCTCTACTGAAGACCCTTTCAGCTTTTTGAGAGTTGGGTGGAGGACATCATCTCTTAAAATAGGGTCCCACAGCTGCACCCCATCAGTGTAAGCAGGACTCTTAGGACTCTTAGAAGAGTCAATGCTCTAAAACCATGGGGGGCGCTTAGCCCCCTCTCTTCGTCCCTGAGGATGATTTCATTTTTCAGGGATTAGAGAGGGTGGTCCTTGTGGTGGACTGCAGGTATGGAGAGCTGTTGTCATCGTATTAGATAGATAAGAATGATTATATGTATTGTAGAAATGTCTCCTATCATGTTCCCTAATTTTTTATTATGTCCACATCCTGGTCCCCATCTTGGACATCATAACAAACGTGCACTTTTTTGTTTAATTTACACATTGGACCATAGGAAAAATGACACTACAGCTACAGAGGTGACCGTCTGATAGCCCAGCTCGACTATCCATCTCTACTGAAGACCCTTTCAGCTTTTTGAGAGTTGGGTGGAGGACATCATCTCTGAAAATAGGGTCCCACAGCTGCACCCCATCAGTGTCAGCAGGACTCTTAGGACTCTTAGAAGAGTTAATGCTCTGAGACCATGGGGGCGCTTAGCCCCCTCTCTTCGTCACTGAGGATGATTTCATTTTTCAGGGATTAGAGAGGGTGGTCCTTGTGGTGGACTGCAGGTATGGAGAGCTGTTGTCATCGTATTAGATAGATAAGAATGATTATATGTATTGTAGAAATGTCTCCTATCATGTTCCCTAATTTTTTATTATGTCCACATCCTGGTCCCCATCTTGGACATCATAACAAACGTGCACTTTTTTGTTTAATTTACACATTGGACCATAGGAAAAATGACACTACAGCTACAGAGGTGACCGTCTGATAGCCCAGCTCGAGTATCCATCTCTACTGAAGACCCTTTCAGCTTTTTGAGAGTTGGGTGGAGGACATCATCTCTGAAAATAGGGTCCCACAGCTGCAACCCATCAGTGTGAGCAGGACTCTTAGGACTCTTAGAAGAGTCAATGCTCTGAGACCATTGGGGGCACTTAGCCCCCTCTCTTCATCACTGAGGATGATTTCATTTTTCAGGGATTAGAGAGGGTGGTCCTTGTGGTGGACTGCAGGTATGGAGAGCTGTTGTCATCGTATTAGATAGATAAGAATGATTATATGTATTGTAGAAATGTCTCCTATAATGTTCCCTAATTTTTTATTATGTCCACATCCTGGTCCCCATCTTGGACATCATAACAAACGTGCACTTTTTTGTTTAATTTACACATTGGACCATAGGGAAAATAAAACTACAGCTACCCCATCAGTGTAAGCAGGACTCTACTCTACACTACAGCTACAGAGGTGACCGTCTGATAGCCCAGCTCGACTATCCATCTCTACTGAAGACCCTTTCAGCTTTTTGAGAGTTGGGTGGAGGACATCATCTCTTAAAATAGGGTCCCACAGCTGCACCCCATCAGTGTAAGCAGGACTCTTAGGACTCTTAGAAGAGTCAATGCTCTAAAACCATGGGGGGCGCTTAGCCCCCTCTCTTCGTCCCTGAGGATGATTTCATTTTTCAGGGATTAGAGAGGGTGGTCCTTGTGGTGGACTGCAGGTATGGAGAGCTGTTGTCATCGTATTAGATAGATAAGAATGATTATATGTATTGTAGAAATGTCTCCTATCATGTTCCCTAATTTTTTATTATGTCCACATCCTGGTCCCCATCTTGGACATCATAACAAACGTGCACTTTTTTGTTTAATTTACACATTGGACCATAGGAAAAATGACACTACAGCTACAGAGGTGACCGTCTGATAGCCCAGCTCGACTATCCATCTCTACTGAAGACCCTTTCAGCTTTTTGAGAGTTGGGTGGAGGACATCATCTCTGAAAATAGGGTCCCACAGCTGCACCCCATCAGTGTGAGCAGGACTCTTAGGACTCTTAGAAGAGTCAATGCTCTGAGACCATTGGGGGCACTTAGCCCCCTCTCTTCATCACTGAGGATGATTTCATTTTTCAGGGATTAGAGAGGGTGGTCCTTGTGGTGGACTGCAGGTATGGAGAGCTGTTGTCATCGTATTAGATAGATAAGAATGATTATATGTATTGTAGAAATGTCTCCTATAATGTTCCCTAATTTTTTATTATGTCCACATCCTGGTCCCCATCTTGGACATCATAACAAACGTGCACTTTTTTGTTTAATTTACACATTGGACCATAGGGAAAATGAAACTACAGCTACAGAGGTGACCGTCTGATAGCCCAGCTCGACTATCCATCTCTACTGAAGAACCTTTCAGCTTTTTGAGAGTTGGGTGGAGGACATCATCTCTGAAAATAGGGTCCCACAGCTGCACCCCATCAGTGTGAGCAGGACTCTTAGGACTCTTAGACCCTTTCAGATTTTTGAGAGTTGGGTGGAGGACATCATCTCTGAAAATAGGGTCCCACAGCTGCACACCATCAGTGTAAACAGTCCATTTTAAAGCCATTTTTAAGGCATTTCGCGCATACATGAAATGAACACATTTTTCTCCAAAACTATAACAGATGCAAGCTTGTCCTGTTTGGTGGAGATAATATTTAATAAAATAAGTAGAAATCTACTAAAAGTTTCGTTTGTTTATATTGCCATCCTGAGATAATCGTCTCCATGCTCCAAATCCAATTTAAAGCCATTTCAAAGGCATTTTGCGCATACATGAAATGAACACATTTTTCTCCAAAACTATAACACATGCAAGCTTGTCCTGTTTGGTGGAGATGATATTTAATAAAATAAGTAGAAATCCACTAAAAGTTTTGTTTGGTTATCTTGCAATCCCGAGATAATCGTCTCCATGCTCCAAATCCATTTTAAAGCCATTTTTAAGGCATTTCGCGCATACATGAAATGAACACATTTTTCTCCAAAACTATAACAGATGCAAGCTTGTCCTGTTTGGTGGAGATGATATTTAATAAAATAAGTAGAAATCCACTAAAGGTTTTGTTTGGTTATCTTGCAATCCCGAGATAATCGTCTCCATGCTCCAAATCCATTTTAAAGCCATTTTTAAGGCATTTCGCGCATACATGAAATGAACACATTTTTCTCCAAAACTATAACAGATGCAAGCTTGTCCTGTTTGGTGGAGATAATATTTAATAAAATAAGTAGAAATCTACTAAAAGTTTCGTTTGTTTATATTGCCATCCTGAGATAATCGTCTCCATGCTCCAAATCCATTTTAAAGCCATTTCAAAGGCATTTTGCGCATACATGAAATGAACACATTTTTCTCCAAAACTATAACACATGCAAGCTTGTCCTGTTTGGTGGAGATGATATTTAATAAAATAAGTAGAAATCCACTAAAAGTTTTGTTTGGTTATCTTGCAATCCCGAGATAATCATCTCCATGCTCCAAATCCATTTTAAAGCCATTTTTAAGGCATTTCGCGCATACATGAAATGAACACATTTTTCTCCAAAACTATAACAGATGCAAGCTTGTCCTGTTTGGTGGAGATGATATTTAATAAAATAAGTAGAAATCCACTAAAAGTTTTGTTTGGTTATCTTGCAATCCCGAGATAATCGTCTCCATGCTCCAAATCCATTTTAAAGCCATTTTTAAGGCATTTCGCGCATACATGAAATGAACACATTTTTCTCCAAAACTATAACAGATACAAGCTTGTCCTGTTTGGTGGAGATAATATTTAATAAAATAAGTAGAAATCTACTAAAAGTTTCGTTTGTTTATATTGCCATCCTGAGATAATCGTCTCCATGCTCCAAATCCATTTTAAAGCCATTTCAAAGGCATTTTGCGCATACATGAAATGAACACATTTTTCTCCAAAACTATAACACATGCAAGCTTGTCCTGTTTGGTGGAGATGATGTTTAATAAAATAAGTAGAAATCCACTAAAAGTTTTGTTTGGTTATCTTGCAATCCCGAGATAATCGTCTCCATGCTCCAAATCCATTTTAAAGCCATTTTTAAGGCATTTCGCGCATACATGAAATGAACACATTTTTCTCCAAAACTATAACAGATGCAAGCTTGTCCTGTTTGGTGGAGATGATATTTAATAAAATAAGTAGAAATCCACTAAAAGTTTTGTTTGGTTATCTTGCAATCCCGAGATAATCGTCTCCATGCTCCAAATCCATTTTAAAGCCATTTTTAAGGCATTTCGTGCATACATGAAATGAACACATTTTTCTCCAAAACTATAACAGATGCAAGCTTGTCCTGTTTGGTGGAGATAATATTTAATAAAATAAGTAGAAATCTACTAAAAGTTTCGTTTGTTTATATTGCCATCCTGAGATAATCGTCTCCATGCTCCAAATCCATTTTAAAGCCATTTCAAAGGCATTTTGCGCATACATGAAATGAACACATTTTTCTCCAAAACTATAACACATGCAAGCTTGTCCTGTTTGGTGGAGATGATATTTAATAAAATAAGTAGAAATCCACTAAAAGTTTTGTTTGGTTATCTTGCAATCCCGAGATAATCGTCTCCATGCTCCAAATCCATTTTAAAGCCATTTTTAAGGCATTTCGCGCATACATGAAATGAACACATTTTTCTCCAAAACTATAACAGATGCAAGCTTGTCCTGTTTGGTGGAGATAATATTTAATAAAATAAGTAGAAATCTACTAAAAGTTTCGTTTGTTTATATTGCCATCCTGAGATAATCGTCTCCATGCTCCAAATCCATTTTAAAGCCATTTCAAAGGCAATTTGCGCATACATGAAATGAACACATTTTTCTCCAAAACTATAACACATGCAAGCTTGTCCTGTTTGGTGGAGATGATATTTAATAAAATAAGTAGAAATCCACTAAAAGTTTTGTTTGGTTATCTTGCAATCCCGAGATAATCGTCTCCATGCTCCAAATCCATTTTAAAGCCATTTTTAAGGCATTTCGCGCATACATGAAATGAACACATTTTTCTCCAAAACTATAACAGATGCAAGCTTGTCCTGTTTGGTGGAGATGATATTTAATAAAATAAGTAGAAATCCACTAAAAGTTTTGTTTGGTTATCTTGCAATCCCGAGATAATCGTCTCCATGCTCCAAATCCATTTTAAAGCCATTTTTAAGGCATTTCGCGCATACATGAAATGAACACATTTTTCTCCAAAACTATAACAGATGCAAGCTTGTCCTGTTTGGTGGAGATAATATTTAATAAAATAAGTAGAAATCTACTAAAAGTTTCGTTTGTTTATATTGCCATCCTGAGATAATCGTCTCCATGCTCCAAATCCATTTTAAAGCCATTTCAAAGGCTTTTTGCGCATACATGAAATGAACACATTTTTCTCCAAAACTATAACACATGCAAGCTTGTCCTGTTTGGTGGAGATGATATTTAATAAAATAAGTAGAAATCCACTAAAAGTTTTGTTTGGTTATCTTGCAATCCCGAGATAATCGTCTCCATGCTCCAAATCCATTTTAAAGCCATTTTTAAGGCATTTCGCGCATACATGAAATGAACACATTTTTCTCCAAAACTATAACAGATGCAAGCTTGTCCTGTTTGGTGGAGATGATATTTAATAAAATAAGTAGAAATCCACTAAAAGTTTTGTTTGGTTATCTTGCAATCCCGAGATAATCGTCTCCATGCTCCAAATCCATTTTAAAGCCATTTTTAAGGCATTTCGCGCATACATGAAATGAACACATTTTTCTCCAAAACTATAACAGATGCAAGCTTGTCCTGTTTGGTGGAGATGATATTTAATAAAATAAGTAGAAATCCACTAAAAGTTTTGTTTGGTTATCTTGCAATCCCGAGATAATCGTCTCCATGCTCCAAATCCATTTTAAAGCCATTTTTAAGGCATTTCGCGCATACATGAAATGAACACATTTTTCTCCAAAACTATAACACATGCAAGCTTGTCCTGTTTGGTGGAGATGATATTTAATAAAATAAGTAGAAATCCACTAAAAGTTTTGTTTGGTTATCTTGCAATCCCGAGATAATCGTCTCCATGCTCCAAATCCATTTTAAAGCCATTTTTAAGGCATTTCGCGCATACATGAAATGAACACATTTTTCTCCAAAACTATAACAGATGCAAGCTTGTCCTGTTTGGTGGAGATGATATTTAATAAAATAAGTAGAAATCCACTAAAAGTTTTGTTTGGTTATCTTGCAATCCCGAGATAATCGTCTCCATGCTCCAAATCCATTTTAAAGCCATTTTTAAGGCATTTCGCGCATACATGAAATGAACACATTTTTCTCCAAAACTATAACAGATGCAAGCTTGTCCTGTTTGGTGGAGATAATAGTTAATAAAATAAGTAGAAATCTACTAAAAGTTTCGTTTGTTTATATTGCCATCCTGAGATAATCGTCTCCATGCTCCAAATCCATTTTAAAGCCATTTCAAAGGCATTTTGCGCATACATGAAATGAACACATTTTTCTCCAAAACTATAACACATGCAAGCTTGTCCTGTTTGGTGGAGATGATATTTAATAAAATAAGTAGAAATCCACTAAAAGTTTTGTTTGGTTATCTTGCAATCCCGAGATAATCGTCTCCATGCTCCAAATCCATTTTAAAGCCATTTTTAAGGCATTTCGCGCATACATGAAATGAACACATTTTTCTCCAAAACTATAACAGATGCAAGCTTGTCCTGTTTGGTGGAGATGATATTTATAAAATAAGTAGAAATCCACTAAAAGTTTTGTTTGGTTATCTTGCAATCCCGAGATAATCGTCTCCATGCTCCAAATCCATTTTAAAGCCATTTTTAAGGCATTTCGCGCATACATGAAATGAACACATTTTTCTCCAAAACTATAACAGATGCAAGCTTGTCCTGTTTGGTGGAGATGATATTTAATAAAATAAGTAGAAATCCACTAAAAGTTTTGTTTGGTTATCTTGCAATCCCGAGATAATCGTCTCCATGCTCCAAATCCATTTTAAAGTTATTTCAAAGGCATTTTGCGCATACATGAAATGAACACATTTTTCTCCAAAACTATAACACATGCAAGCTTGTCCTGTTTGGTGGAGATGATATTTAATAAAATAAGTAGAAATCCACTAAAAGTTTTGTTTGGTTATCTTGCAATCCCGAGATAATCGTCTCCATGCTCCAAATCCATTTTAAAGCCATTTTTAAGGCATTTCGCGCATACATGAAATGAACACATTTTTCTCCAAAACTATAACAGATGCAAGCTTGTCCTGTTTGGTGGAGATGATATTTAATAAAATAAGTAGAAATCCACTAAAAGTTTTGTTTGGTTATCTTGCAGTCCCGAGATAATCGTCTCCATGCTCCAAATCCATTTTAAAGCCATTTTTAAGGCATTTCGCGCATACATGAAATGAACACATTTTTCTCCAAAACTATAACAGATGCAAGCTTGTCCTGTTTGGTGGAGATGATATTTAATAAAATAAGTAGAAATCCACTAAAAGTTTTGTTTGGTTATCTTGCAATCCCGAGATAATCATCTCCATGCTCCAAATCCATTTTAAAGCCATTTTTAAGGCATTTCGCGCATACATGAAATGAACACATTTTTCTCCAAAACTATAACAGATGCAAGCTTGTCCTGTTTGGTGGAGATGATATTTAATAAAATAAGTAGAAATCCACTAAAAGTTTTGTTTGGTTATATTGCAATCCCGAGATAATCGTCTCCATGCTCCAAATCCATTTTAAAGCCATTTTTAAGGCATTTCGCGCATACATGAAATGAACACATTTTTCTCCAAAACTATAACAGATGCAAGCTTGTCCTGTTTGGTGGAGATGATATTTAATAAAATAAGTAGAAATCCACTAAAAGTTTTGTTTGGTTATCTTGCAATCCCGAGATAATCGTCTCCATGCTCCAAATCCATTTTAAAGCCATTTTTAAGGCATTTCGCGCATACATGAAATGAACACATTTTTCTCCAAAACTATAACAGATGCAAGCTTGTCCTGTTTGGTGGAGATGATATTTAATAAAATAAGTAGAAATCCACTAAAAGTTTTGTTTGGTTATCTTGCAATCCCGAGATAATCGTCTCCTTGCTCCAAATCCATTTTAAAGCCATTTTTAAGGCATTTCGCGCATACATGAAATGAACACATTTTTCTCCAAAACTATAACAGATGCAAGCTTGTCCTGTTTGGTGGAGATAATATTTAATAAAATAAGTAGAAATCTACTAAAAGTTTCGTTTGTTTATATTGCCATCCTGAGATAATCGTCTCCATGCTCCAAATCCATTTTAAAGCCATTTCAAAGGCATTTTGCGCATACATGAAATGAACACATTTTTCTCCAAAACTATAACACATGCAAGCTTGTCCTGTTTGGTGGAGATGATATTTAATAAAATAAGTAGAAATCCACTAAAAGTTTTGTTTGGTTATCTTGCAATCCCGAGATAATCGTCTCCATGCTCCAAATCCATTTTAAAGCCATTTTTAAGGCATTTCGCGCATACATGAAATGAACACATTTTTCTCCAAAACTATAACAGATGCAAGCTTGTCCTGTTTGGTGGAGATGATATTTAATAAAATAAGTAGAAATCCACTAAAAGTTTTGTTTGGTTATCTTGCAATCCCGAGATAATCGTCTCCATGCTCCAAATCCATTTTAAAGCCATTTTTAAGGCATTTCGCGCATACATGAAATGAACACATTTTTCTCCAAAACTATAACAGATGCAAGCTTGTCCTGTTTGGTGGAGATGATATTTAATAAAATAAGTAGAAATCCACTAAAAGTTTTGTTTGGTTATCTTGCAATCCCGAGATAATCGTCTCCATGCTCCAAATCCATTTTAAAGCCATTTTTAAGGCATTTCGCGCATACATGAAATGAACACATTTTTCTCCAAAACTATAACAGATGCAAGCTTGTCCTGTTTGGTGGAGATGATATTTAATAAAATAAGTAGAAATCCACTAAAAGTTTTGTTTGGTTATCTTGCAATCCCGAGATAATCGTCTCCATGCTCCAAATCCATTTTAAAGCCATTTTTAAGGCATTTCGCGCATACATGAAATGAACACATTTTTCTCCAAAACTATAACAGATGCAAGCTTGTCCTGTTTGGTGGAGATGATATTTAATAAAATAAGTAGAAATCCACTAAAAGTTTTGTTTGGTTATCTTGCAATCCCGAGATAATCGTCTCCATGCTCCAAATCCATTTTAAAGCCATTTTTAAGGCATTTCGCGCATACATGAAATGAACACATTTTTCTCCAAAACTATAACAGATGCAAGCTTGTCCTGTTTGGTGGAGATGATATTTAATAAAATAAGTAGAAATCCACTAAAAGTTTTGTTTGGTTATCTTGCAATCCCGAGATAATCGTCTCCATGCTCCAAATCCATTTTAAAGCCATTTTTAAGGCATTTCGCGCATACATGAAATGAACACATTTTTCTCCAAAACTATAACAGATGCAAGCTTGTCCTGTTTGGTGGAGATGATATTTAATAAAATAAGTAGAAATCCACTAAAAGTTTTGTTTGGTTATCTTGCAATCCCGAGATAATCGTCTCCATGCTCCAAATCCATTTTAAAGCCATTTTTAAGGCATTTCGCGCATACATGAAATGAACACATTTTTCTCCAAAACTATAACAGATGCAAGCTTGTCCTGTTTGGTGGAGATGATATTTAATAAAATAAGTAGAAATCCACTAAAAGTTTTGTTTGGTTATCTTGCAATCCCGAGATAATCGTCTCCATGCTCCAAATCCATTTTAAAGCCATTTTTAAGGCATTTTGCGCATACATGAAATGAACACATTTTTCTCCAAAACTATAACACATGCAAGCTTGTCCTGTTTGGTGGAGATGATATTTAATAAAATAAGTAGAAATCCACTAAAAGTTTTGTTTGGTTATCTTGCAATCCCGAGATAATCGTCTCCATGCTCCAAATCCATTTTAAAGCCATTTTTAAGGCATTTCGCGCATACATGAAATGAACACATTTTTCTCCAAAACTATAACAGATGCAAGCTTGTCCTGTTTGGTGGAGATGATATTTAATAAAATAAGTAGAAATCCACTAAAAGTTTTGTTTGGTTATCTTGCAATCCCGAGATAATCGTCTCCATGCTCCAAATCCATTTTAAAGCCATTTTTAAGGCATTTCGCGCATACATGAAATGAACACATTTTTCTCCAAAACTATAACAGATGCAAGCTTGTCCTGTTTGGTGGAGATGATATTTAATAAAATAAGTAGAAATCCACTAAAAGTTTTGTTTGGTTATCTTGCAATCCCGAGATAATCGTCTCCATGCTCCAAATCCATTTTAAAGCCATTTTTAAGGCATTTCGCGCATACATGAAATGAACACATTTTTCTCCAAAACTATAACAGATGCAAGCTTGTCCTGTTTGGTGGAGATGATATTTAATAAAATACGTAGAAATCCACTAAAAGTTTTGTTTGGTTATCTTGCAATCCCGAGATAATCGTCTCCATGCTCCAAATCCATTTTAAAGCCATTTTTAAGGCATTTCGCGCATACATGAAATGAACACATTTTTCTCCAAAACTATAACAGATGCAAGCTTGTCCTGTTTGGTGGAGATGATATTTAATAAAATAAGTAGAAATCCACTAAAAGTTTTGTTTGGTTATCTTGCAATCCCGAGATAATCGTCTCCATGCTCCAAATCCATTTTAAAGCCATTTTTAAGGCATTTCGCGCATACATGAAATGAACACATTTTTCTCCAAAACTATAACAGATGCAAGCTTGTCCTGTTTGGTGGAGATGATATTTAATAAAATAAGTAGAAATCCACTAAAAGTTTTGTTTGGTTATCTTGCAATCCCGAGATAATCGTCTCCATGCTCCAAATCCATTTTAAAGCCATTTTTAAGGCATTTCGCGCATACATGAAATGAACACATTTTTCTCCAAAACTATAACAGATGCAAGCTTGTCCTGTTTGGTGGAGATGATATTTAATAAAATAAGTAGAAATCCACTAAAAGTTTTGTTTGGTTATATTGCAATCCCGAGATAATCGTCTCCATGCTCCAAATCCATTTTAAAGCCATTTTTAAGGCATTTCGTGCATACATGAAATGAACACATTTTTCTCCAAAACTATAACAGATGCAAGCTTGTCCTGTTTGGTGGAGATGATATTTAATAAAATAAGTAGAAATCCACTAAAAGTTTTGTTTGGTTATCTTGCAATCCCGAGATAATCGTCTCCATGCTCCAAATCCATTTTAAAGCCATTTTAAGGCATTTCGCGCATACATGAAATGAACACATTTTTCTCCAAAACTATAACAGATGCAAGCTTGTCCTGTTTGGTGGAGATGATATTTAATAAAATAAGTAGAAATCCACTAAAAGTTTTGTTTGGTTATCTTGCAATCCCGAGATAATCGTCTCCATGCTCCAAATCCATTTTAAAGCCATTTTTAAGGCATTTCGCGCATACATGAAATGAACACATTTTTCTCCAAAACTATAACAGATGCAAGCTTGTCCTGTTTGGTGGAGATGATATTTAATAAAATAAGTAGAAATCCACTAAAAGTTTTGTTTGGTTATCTTGCAATCCCGAGATAATCGTCTCCATGCTCCAAATCCATTTTAAAGCCATTTTTAAGGCATTTCGCGCATACATGAAATGAACACATTTTTCTCCAAAACTATAACAGATGCAAGCTTGTCCTGTTTGGTGGAGATGATATTTAATAAAATAAGTAGAAATCCACTAAAAGTTTTGTTTGGTTATCTTGCAATCCCGAGATAATCGTCTCCATGCTCCAAATCCATTTTAAAGCCATTTTTAAGGCATTTCGCGCATACATGAAATGAACACATTTTTCTCCAAAACTATAACAGATGCAAGCTTGTCCTGTTTGGTGGAGATGATATTTAATAAAATAAGTAGAAATCCACTAAAAGATTTGTTTGGTTATATTGCAATCCCGAGATAATCGTCTCTATGCTCCAAATCCATTTTAAAGCCATTTTTAAGGCATTTCGCACATACATGAAATGAACACATTTTTCTCCAAAACTATAACAGATGCAAGCTTGTCCTGTTTGGTGGAGATGATATTTAATAAAATAAGTAGAAATCCACTAAAAGTTTGTTTGGTTATCTTGCAATCCCGAGATAATCGTCTCCATGCTCCAAATCCATTTTAAAGCCATTTTTAAGGCATTTCGCGCATACATGAAATGAACACATTTTTCTCCAAAACTATAACAGATGCAAGCTTGTCCTGTTTGGTGGAGATAATATTTAATAAAATAAGTAGAAATCTACTAAAAGTTTCGTTTGTTTATATTGCCATCCTGAGATAATCGTCTCCATGCTCCAAATCCATTTTAAAGCCATTTCAAAGGCATTTTGCGCATACATGAAATGAACACATTTTTCTCCAAAACTATAACAGATGCAAGCTTGTCCTGTTTGGTGGAGATGATATTTAATAAAATAAGTAGAAATCCACTAAAAGTTTTGTTTGGTTATCTTGCAATCCCGAGATAATCGTCTCCATGCTCCAAATCCATTTTAAAGCCATTTTTAAGGCATTTCGCGCATACATGAAATGAACACATTTTTCTCCAAAACTATAACAGATGCAAGCTTGTCCTGTTTGGTGGAGATGATATTTAATAAAATAAGTAGAAATCCACTAAAAGTTTTGTTTGGTTATCTTGCAATCCCGAGATAATCGTCTCCATGCTCCAAATCCATTTTAAAGCCATTTTTAAGGCATTTCGCGCATACATGAAATGAACACATTTTTCTCCAAAACTATAACAGATGCAAGCTTGTCCTGTTTGGTGGAGATGATATTTAATAAAATAAGTAGAAATCCACTAAAAGTTTTGTTTGGTTATCTTGCAATCCCGAGATAATCGTCTCCATGCTCCAAATCCATTTTAAAGCCATTTTTAAGGCATTTCGCGCATACATGAAATGAACACATTTTTCTCCAAAACTATAACAGATGCAAGCTTGTCCTGTTTGGTGGAGATGATATTTAATAAAATAAGTAGAAATCCACTAAAAGTTTTGTTTGGTTATATTGCAATCCCGAGATAATCGTCTCCATGCTCCAAATCCATTTTAAAGCCATTTTTAAGGCATTTCGCGCATACATGAAATGAACACATTTTTCTCCAAAACTATAACAGATGCAAGCTTGTCCTGTTTGGTGGAGATGATATTTAATAAAATAAGTAGAAATCCACTAAAAGTTTTGTTTGGTTATCTTGCAATCCCGAGATAATAATAATAATAATAATAATTTTATTCATTTATATAGCGCTATTAATTCCATAGCACTTTACATACATTGTAATCGTCTCCATGCTCCAAATCCATTTTAAAGCCATTTTTAAGGCATTTCGCGCATACATGAAATGAACACATTTTTCTCCAAAACTATAACAGATGCAAGCTTGTCCTGTTTGGTGGAGATGATATTTAATAAAATAAGTAGAAATCCACTAAAAGTTTTGTTTGGTTATCTTGCAATCCCGAGATAATCGTCTCCATGCTCCAAATCCATTTTAAAGCCATTTTTAAGGCATTTCGCGCATACATGAAATGAACACATTTTTCTCCAAAACTATAACAGATGCAAGCTTGTCCTGTTTGGTGGAGATGATATTTAATAAAATAAGTAGAAATCCACTAAAAGTTTTGTTTGGTTATATTGCAATCCCGAGATAATCGTCTCCATGCTCCAAATCCATTTTAAAGCCATTTTTAAGGCATTTCGCGCATACATTGAAATGAACACATTTTTCTCCAAAACTATAACAGATGCAAGCTTGTCCTGTTTGGTGAAGATAATATTTAACAAAATAAGTAGAAATCTACTAAAAGTTTCGTTTGTTTATATTGCCATCCTGAGATAATCGTCTCCATGCTCCAAATCCATTTTAAAGCCATTTCAAAGGCATTTTGCGCATACATGAAATGAACACATTTTTCTCCAAAACTATAACACATGCAAGCATGTCCTGTTTGGTGGAGATGATATTTAATAAAATAAGTAGAAATCCACTAAAAGTTTTGTTTGGTTATCTTGCAATCCCGAGATAATCGTCTCCATGCTCCAAATCCATTTTAAAGCCATTTTTAAGGCATTTCGCGCATACATGAAATGAACACATTTTTCTCCAAAACTATAACAGATGCAAGCTTGTCCTGTTTGGTGGAGATGAAATTTAATAAAATAAGTAGAAATCCACTAAAAGTTTTGTTTGGTTATCTTGCAATCCCGAGATAATCGTCTCCATGCTCCAAATCCATTTTAAAGCCATTTTTAAGGCATTTCGCGCATACATGAAATGAACACATTTTTCTCCAAAACTATAACAGATGCAAGCTTGTCCTGTTTGGTGGAGATGATATTTAATAAAATAAGTAGAAATCCACTAAAAGTTTTGTTTGGTTATCTTGCAATCCCGAGATAATCGTCTCCATGCTCCAAATCCATTTTAAAGCCATTTTTAAGGCATTTCGCGCATACATGAAATGAACACATTTTTCTCCAAAACTATAACAGATGCAAGCTTGTCCTGTTTGGTGGAGATGATATTTAATAAAATAAGTAGAAATCCACTAAAAGTTTTGTTTGGTTATCTTGCAATCCCGAGATAATCGTCTCCATGCTCCAAATCCATTTTAAAGCCATTTTTAAGGCATTTCGCGCATACATGAAATGAACACATTTTTCTCCAAAACTATAACAGATGCAAGCTTGTCCTGTTTGGTGGAGATGATATTTAATAAAATAAGTAGAAATCCACTAAAAGTTTTGTTTGGTTATCTTGCAATACCGAGATAATCGTCTCCATGCTCCAAATCCATTTTAAAGCCATTTTTAAGGCATTTCGCGCATACATGAAATGAACACATTTTTCTCCAAAACTATAACAGATGCAAGCTTGTCCTGTTTGGTGGAGATGATATTTAATAAAATAAGTAGAAATCCACTAAAAGTTTTGTTTGGTTATCTTGCAATCCCGAGATAATCGTCTCCATGCTCCAAATCCATTTTAAAGCCATTTTTAAGGCATTTCGCGCATACATGAAATGAACACATTTTTCTCCAAAACTATAACAGATGCAAGCTTGTCCTGTTTGGTGGAGATAATATTTAATAAAATAAGTAGAAATCTACTAAAAGTTTCGTTTGTTTATATTGCCATCCTGAGATAATCGTCTCCATGCTCCAAATCCATTTTAAAGCCATTTCAAAGGCATTTTGCGCATACATGAAATGAACACATTTTTCTCCAAAACTATAACACATGCAAGCTTGTCCTGTTTGGTGGAGATGATATTTAATAAAATAAGTAGAAATCCACTAAAAGTTTTGTTTGGTTATCTTGCAATCCCGAGATAATCGTCTCCATGCTCCAAATCCATTTTAAAGCCATTTTTAAGGCATTTCGCGCATACATGAAATTAACACATTTTTCTCCAAAACTATAACAGATGCAAGCTTGTCCTGTTTGGTGGAGATGATATTTAATAAAATAAGTAGAAATCCACTAAAAGTTTTGTTTGGTTATCTTGCAATCCCGAGATAATCGTCTCCATGCTCCAAATCCATTTTAAAGCCATTTTTAAGGCATTTCGCGCATACATGAAATGAACACATTTTTCTCCAAAACTATAACAGATGCAAGCTTGTCCTGTTTGGTGGAGATAATATTTAATAAAATAAGTAGAAATCTACTAAAAGTTTCGTTTGTTTATATTGCCATCCTGAGATAATCGTCTCCATGCTCCAAATCCATTTTAAAGCCATTTCAAAGGCATTTCGCGCATACATGAAATGAACACATTTTTCTCCAAAACTATAACACATGCAAGCTTGTCCTGTTTGGTGGAGATGATATTTAATAAAATAAGTAGAAATCCACTAAAAGTTTTGTTTGGTTATCTTGCAATCCCGAGATAATCGTCTCCATGCTCCAAATCCATTTTAAAGCCATTTTTAAGGCATTTCGCGCATACATGAAATTAACACATTTTTCTCCAAAACTATAACAGATGCAAGCTTGTCCTGTTTGGTGGAGATGATATTTAATAAAATAAGTAGAAATCCACTAAAAGTTTTGTTTGGTTATCTTGCAATCCCGAGATAATCGTCTCCATGCTCCAAATCCATTTTAAAGCCATTTTTAAGGCATTTCGCGCATACATGAAATGAACACATTTTTCTCCAAAACTATAACAGATGCAAGCTTGTCCTGTTTGGTGGAGATGATATTTAATAAAATAAGTAGAAATCCACTAAAAGTTTTGTTTGGTTATCTTGCAATCCTGAGATAATCGTCTCCATGCTCCAAATCCATTTTAAAGCCATTTTTAAGGCATTTCGCGCATACATGAAATGAACACATTTTTCTCCAAAACTATAACAGATGCAAGCTTGTCCTGTTTGGTGGAGATGATATTTAATAAAATAAGTAGAAATCCACTAAAAGTTTTGTTTGGTTATATTGCAATCCCGAGATAATCGTCTCCATGCTCCAAATCCATTTTAAAGCCATTTTTAAGGCATTTCGCGCATACATGAAATGAACACATTTTTCTCCAAAACTATAACAGATGCAAGCTTGTCCTGTTTGGTGGAGATGATATTTAATAAAATAAGTAGAAATCCACTAAAAGTTTTGTTTGGTTATCTTGCAATCCCGAGATAATCGTCTCCATGCTCCAAATCCATTTTAAAGCCATTTTTAAGGCATTTCGCGCATACATGAAATGAACACATTTTTCTCCAAAACTATAACAGATGCAAGCTTGTCCTGTTTGGTGGAGATAATATTTAATAAAATAAGTAGAAATCTACTAAAAGTTTCGTTTGTTTATATTGCCATCCTGAGATAATCGTCTCCATGCTCCAAATCCATTTTAAAGCCATTTCAAAGGCATTTTGCGCATACATGAAATGAACACATTTTTCTCCAAAACTATAACACATGCAAGCTTGTCCTGTTTGGTGGAGATGATATTTAATAAAATAAGTAGAAATCCACTAAAAGTTTTGTTTGGTTATCTTGCAATCCCGAGATAATCGTCTCCATGCTCCAAATCCATTTTAAAGCCATTTTTAAGGCATTTCGCGCATACATGAAATGAACACATTTTTCTCCAAAACTATAACAGATGCAAGCTTGTCCTGTTTGGTGGAGATGATATTTAATAAAATAAGTAGAAATCCACTAAAAGTTTTGTTTGGTCATCTTGCAATCCCGAGATAATCGTCTCCATGCTCCAAATCCATTTTAAAGCCATTTTTAAGGCATTTCGCGCATACATGAAATGAACAAATTTTTCTCCAAAACTATAACTGATGCAAGCTTGTCCTGTTTGGTGGAGATGATATTTAATAAAATAAGTAGAAATCCACTAAAAGTTTTGTTTGGTTATCTTGCAATCCCGAGATAATCGTCTCCATGCTCCAAATCCATTTTAAAGCCATTTTTAAGGCATTTCGCGCATACATGAAATGAACACATTTTTCTCCAAAACTATAACAGATGCAAGCTTGTCCTGTTTGGTGGAGATAATATTTAATAAAATAAGTAGAAATCTACTAAAAGTTTCGTTTGTTTATATTGCCATCCTGAGATAATCGTCTCCATGCTCCAAATCCATTTTAAAGCCATTTCAAAGGCATTTTGCGCATACATGAAATGAACACATTTTTCTCCAAAACTATAACACATGCAAGCTTGTCCTGTTTGGTGGAGATGATATTTAATAAAATAAGTAGAAATCCACTAAAAGTTTTGTTTGGTTATCTTGCAATCCCGAGATAATCGTCTCCATGCTCCAAATCCATTTTAAAGCCATTTTTAAGGCATTTCGCGCATACATGAAATGAACACATTTTTCTCCAAAACTATAACAGATGCAAGCTTGTCCTGTTTGGTGGAAATGATATTTAATAAAATAAGTAGAAATCCACTAAAAGTTTTGTTTGGTTATCTTGCAATCCCGAGATAATCGTCTCCATGCTCCAAATCCATTTTAAAGCCATTTTTAAGGCATTTCGCGCATACATGAAATGAACACATTTTTCTCCAAAACTATAACAGATGCAAGCTTGTCCTGTTTGGTGGAGATGATATTTAATAAAATAAGTAGAAATCCACTAAAAGTTTTGTTTGGTTATCTTGCAATCCCGAGATAATCGTCTCCATGCTCCAAATCCATTTTAAAGCCATTTTTAAGGCATTTCGCGCATACATGAAATGAACACATTTTTCTCCAAAACTATAACAGATGCAAGCTTGTTCTGTTTGGTGGAGATGATATTTAATAAAATAAGTAGAAATCCACTAAAAGTTTTGTTTGGTTATCTTGCAATCCCGAGATAATCGTCTCCATGCTCCAAATCCATTTTAAAGCCATTTCAAAGGCATTTTGCGCATACATGAAATGAACACATTTTTCTCCAAAACTATAACACATGCAAGCTTGTCCTGTTTGGTGGAGATGATATTTAATAAAATAAGTAGAAATCCACTAAAAGTTTTGTTTGGTTATCTTGCAATCCCGAGATAATCGTCTCCATGCTCCAAATCCATTTTAAAGCCATTTTTAAGGCATTTCGCGCATACATGAAATGAACACATTTTTCTCCAAAACTATAACAGATGCAAGCTTGTCCTGTTTGGTGGAGATGATATTTAATAAAATAAGTAGAAATCCACTAAAAGTTTTGTTTGGTTATCTTGCAATCCTGAGATAATCGTCTCCATGCTCCAAATCCATTTTAAAGCCATTTTTAAGGCATTTCGCGCATACATGAAATGAACACATTTTTCTCCAAAACTATAACAGATGCAAGCTTGTCCTGTTTGGTGGAGATGATATTTAATAAAATAAGTAGAAATCCACTAAAAGTTTTGTTTGGTTATATTGCAATCCCGAGATAATCGTCTCCATGCTCCAAATCCATTTTAAAGCCATTTTTAAGGCATTTCGCGCATACATGAAATGAACACATTTTTCTCCAAAACTATAACAGATGCAAGCTTGTCCTGTTTGGTGGAGATGATATTTAATAAAATAAGTAGAAATCCACTAAAAGTTTTGTTTGGTTATCTTGCAATCCCGAGATAATCGTCTCCATGCTCCAAATCCATTTTAAAGCCATTTTTAAGGCATTTCGCGCATACATGAAATGAACACATTTTTCTCCAAAACTATAACAGATGCAAGCTTGTCCTGTTTGGTGGAGATAATATTTAATAAAATAAGTAGAAATCTACTAAAAGTTTCGTTTGTTTATATTGCCATCCTGAGATAATCGTCTCCATGCTCCAAATCCATTTTAAAGCCATTTCAAAGGCATTTTGCGCATACATGAAATGAACACATTTTTCTCCAAAACTATAACACATGCAAGCTTGTCCTGTTTGGTGGAGATGATATTTAATAAAATAAGTAGAAATCCACTAAAAGTTTTGTTTGGTTATCTTGCAATCCCGAGATAATCGTCTCCATGCTCCAAATCCATTTTAAAGCCATTTTTAAGGCATTTCGCGCATACATGAAATGAACACATTTTTCTCCAAAACTATAACAGATGCAAGCTTGTCCTGTTTGGTGGAAATGATATTTAATAAAATAAGTAGAAATCCACTAAAAGTTTTGTTTGGTTATCTTGCAATCTCGAGATAATCGTCTCCATGCTCCAAATCCATTTTAAAGCCATTTTTAAGGCATTTCGCGCATACATGAAATGAACACATTTTTCTCCAAAACTATAACAGATGCAAGCTTGTCCTGTTTGGTGGAGATGATATTTAATAAAATAAGTAGAAATCCACTAAAAGTTTTGTTTGGTTATCTTGCAATCCCGAGATAATCGTCTCCATGCTCCAAATCCATTTTAAAGCCATTTTTAAGGCATTTCGCGCATACATGAAATGAACACATTTTTCTCCAAAACTATAACAGATGCAAGCTTGTCCTGTTTGGTGGAGATGATATTTAATAAAATAAGTAGAAATCCACTAAAAGTTTTGTTTGGTTATCTTGCAATCCCGAGATAATCGTCTCCATGCTCCAAATCCATTTTAAAGCCATTTCAAAGGCATTTTGCGCATACATGAAATGAACACATTTTTCTCCAAAACTATAACACATGCAAGCTTGTCCTGTTTGGTGGAGATGATATTTAATAAAATAAGTAGAAATCCACTAAAAGTTTTGTTTGGTTATCTTGCAATCCCGAGATAATCGTCTCCATGCTCCAAATCCATTTTAAAGCCATTTTTAAGGCATTTCGCGCATACATGAAATGAACACATTTTTCTCCAAAACTATAACAGATGCAAGCTTGTCCTGTTTGGTGGAGATGATATTTAATAAAATAAGTAGAAATCCACTAAAAGTTTTGTTTGGTCATCTTGCAATCCCGAGATAATCGTCTTTATGCTCCAAATCCATTTTAAAGCCATTTTTAAGGCATTTCGCGCATACATGAAATGAACACATTTTTCTCCAAAACTATAACAGATGCAAGCTTGTCCTGTTTGGTGGAGATGATATTTAATAAAATAAGTAGAAATCCACTAAAAGTTTTGTTTGGTTATCTTGCAATCCCGAGATAATCGTCTCCATGCTCCAAATCCATTGTAAAGCCATTTTTAAGGCATTTCGCGCATACATGAAATGAACACATTTTTCTCCAAAACTATAACAGATGCAAGCTTGTCCTGTTTGGTGGAGATGATATTTAATAAAATAAGTAGAAATCCACTAAAAGTTTTGTTTGGTTATCTTGCAATCCCGAGATAATCGTCTCCATGCTCCAAATCCATTTTAAAGCCATTTTTAAGGCATTTCGCGCATACATGAAATGAACACATTTTTCTCCAAAACTGTAACAGATGCAAGCTTGTCCTGTTTGGTGGAGATGATATTTAATAAAATAAGTAGAAATCCACTAAAAGTTTTGTTTGGTTATATTGCAATCCCGAGATAATCGTCTCCATGCTCCAAATCCATTTTAAAGCCATTTTTAAGGCATTTCGCGCATACATGAAATTAACACATTTTTCTCCAAAACTATAACAGATGCAAGCTTGTCCTGTTTGGTGGAGATGATATTTAATAAAATAAGTAGAAATCCACTAAAAGTTTTGTTTGGTTATCTTGCAATCCCGAGATAATCGTCTCCATGCTCCAAATCCATTTTAAAGCCATTTTTAAGGCATTTCGCGCATACATGAAATGAACACATTTTTCTCCAAAACTATAACAGATGCAAGCTTGTCCTGTTTGGTGGAGATGATATTTAATAAAATAAGTAGAAATCCACTAAAAGTTTTGTTTGGTTATCTTGCAATCCCGAGATAATCGTCTCCATGCTCCAAATCCATTTTAAAGCCATTTTTAAGGCATTTCGCGCATACATGAAATGAACACATTTTTCTCCAAAACTATAACAGATGCAAGCTTGTCCTGTTTGGTGGAGATGATATTTAATAAAATAAGTAGAAATCCACTAAAAGTTTTGTTTGGTTATCTTGCAATCCCGAGATAATCGTCTCCATGCTCCAAATCCATTTTAAAGCCATTTTTAAGGCATTTCGCGCATACATGAAATGAACACATTTTTCTCCAAAACTATAACAGATGCAAGCTTGTCCTGTTTGGTGGAGATAATATTTAATAAAATAAGTAGAAATCTACTAAAAGTTTCGTTTGTTTATATTGCCATCCTGAGATAATCGTCTCCATGCTCCAAATCCATTTTAAAGCCATTTCAAAGGCATTTTGCGCATACATGAAATGAACACATTTTTCTCCAAAACTATAACACATGCAAGCTTGTCCTGTTTGGTGGAGATGATATTTAATAAAATAAGTAGAAATCCACTAAAAGTTTTGTTTGGTTATCTTGCAATCCCGAGATAATCGTCTCCATGCTCCAAATCCATTTTAAAGCCATTTTTAAGGCATTTCGCGCATACATGAAATGAACACATTTTTCTCCAAAACTATAACAGATGCAAGCTTGTCCTGTTTGGTGGAGATGATATTTAATAAAATAAGTAGAAAGCCACTAAAAGTTTTGTTTGGTTATCTTGCAATCCCGAGATAATCGTCTCCATGCTCCAAATCCATTTTAAAGCCATTTTTAAGGCATTTCGCGCATACATGAAATGAACACATTTTTCTCCAAAACTATAACAGATGCAAGCTTGTCCTGTTTGGTGGAGATAATATTTAATAAAATAAGTAGAAATCTACTAAAAGTTTCGTTTGTTTATATTGCCATCCTGAGATAATCGTCTCCATGCTCCAAATCCATTTTAAAGCCATTTCAAAGGCATTTTGCGCATACATGAAATGAACACATTTTTCTCCAAAACTATAACACATGCAAGCTTGTCCTGTTTGGTGGAGATGATATTTAATAAAATAAGTAGAAATCCACTAAAAGTTTTGTTTGGTTATCTTGCAATCTCGAGATAATCGTCTCCATGCTCCAAATCCATTTTAAAGCCATTTTTAAGGCATTTCGCGCATACATGAAATGAACACATTTTTCTCCAAAACTATAACAGATGCAAGCTTGTCCTGTTTGGTGGAGATGATATTTAATAAAATAAGTAGAAATCCACTAAAAGTTTTGTTTGGTTATCTTGCAATCCCGAGATAATCGTCTCCATGCTCCAAATCCATTTTAAAGCCATTTTTAAGGCATTTCGCGCATACATGAAATGAACACATTTTTCTCCAAAACTATAACAGATGCAAGCTTGTCCTGTTTGGTGGAGATAATATTTAATAAAATAAGTAGAAATCTACTAAAAGTTTCGTTTGTTTATATTGCCATCCTGAGATAATCGTCTCCATGCTCCAAATCCATTTTAAAGCCATTTCAAAGGCATTTTGCGCATACATGAAATGAACACATTTTTCTCCAAAACTATAACACATGCAAGCTTGTCCTGTTTGGTGGAGATGATATTTAATAAAATAAGTAGAAATCCACTAAAAGTTTTGTTTGGTTATCTTGCAATCCCGAGATAATCGTCTCCATGCTCCAAATCCATTTTAAAGCCATTTTTAAGGCATTTCGCGCATACATGAAATGAACACATTTTTCTCCAAAACTATAACATATGCAAGCTTGTCCTGTTTGGTGGAGATAATATTTAATAAAATAAGTAGAAATCTACTAAAAGTTTCGTTTGTTTATATTGCCATCCTGAGATAATCGTCTCCATGCTCCAAATCCATTTTAAAGCCATTTCAAAGGCATTTTGCGCATACATGAAATGAACACATTTTTCTCCAAAACTATAACACATGCAAGCTTGTCCTGTTTGGTGGAGATGATATTTAATAAAATAAGTAGAAATCCACTAAAAGTTTTGTTTGGTTATCTTGCAATCCCGAGATAATCGTCTCCATGCTCCAAATCCATTTTAAAGCCATTTTTAAAGCATTTCGCGCATACATGAAATGAACACATTTTTCTCCAAAACTATAACAGATGCAAGATTGTCCTGTTTGGTGGAGATGATATTTAATAAAATAAGTAGAAATCCACTAAAATTTTTGTTTGGTTATCTTGCAATCCCGAGATAATCGTCTCCATGCTCCAAATCCATTTTAAAGCCATTTTTAAGGCATTTCGCGCATACATGAAATGAACACATTTTTCTCCAAAACTATAACAGATGCAAGCTTGTCCTGTTTGGTGGAGATAATATTTAATAAAACAAGTAGAAATCTACTAAAAGTTTCGTTTGTTTATATTGCCATCCTGAGATAATCGTCTCCATGCTCCAAATCCATTTTAAAGCCATTTCAAAGGCTTTTTGCGCATACATGAAATGAACACATTTTTCTCCAAAACTATAACACATGCAAGCTTGTCCTGTTTGGTGGAGATGATATTTAATAAAATAAGTAGAAATCCACTAAAAGTTTTGTTTGGTTATCTTGCAATCCCGAGATAATCGTCTCCATGCTCCAAATCCATTTTAAAGCCATTTTTAAGGCATTTCGCGCATACATGAAATGAACACATTTTTCTCCAAAACTATAACAGATGCAAGCTTGTCCTGTTTGGTGGAGATGATATTTAATAAAATAAGTAGAAATCCACTAAAAGTTTTGTTTGGTTATCTTGCAATCCCGAGATAATCGTCTCCATGCTCCAAATCCATTTTAAAGCCATTTTTAAGGCATTTCGCGCATACATGAAATGAACACATTTTTCTCCAAAACTATAACAGATGCAAGCTTGTCCTGTTTGGTGGAGATGATATTTAATAAAATAAGTAGAAATCCACTAAAAGTTTTGTTTGGTTATCTTGCAATCCCGAGATAATCGTCTCCATGCTCCAAATCCATTTTAAAGCCATTTTTAAGGCATTTCGCGCATACATGAAATGAACACATTTTTCTCCAAAACTATAACACATGCAAGCTTGTCCTGTTTGGTGGAGATGATATTTAATAAAATAAGTAGAAATCCACTAAAAGTTTTGTTTGGTTATCTTGCAATCCCGAGATAATCGTCTCCATGCTCCAAATCCATTTTAAAGCCATTTTTAAGGCATTTCGCGCATACATGAAATGAACACATTTTTCTCCAAAACTATAACAGATGCAAGCTTGTCCTGTTTGGTGGAGATGATATTTAATAAAATAAGTAGAAATCCACTAAAAGTTTTGTTTGGTTATCTTGCAATCCCGAGATAATCGTCTCCATGCTCCAAATCCATTTTAAAGCCATTTTTAAGGCATTTCGCGCATACATGAAATGAACACATTTTTCTCCAAAACTATAACAGATGCAAGCTTGTCCTGTTTGGTGGAGATAATATTTAATAAAATAAGTAGAAATCTACTAAAAGTTTCGTTTGTTTATATTGCCATCCTGTGATAATCGTCTCCATGCTCCAAATCCATTTTAAAGCCATTTCAAAGGCATTTTGCGCATACATGAAATGAACACATTTTTCTCCAAAACTATAACACATGCAAGCTTGTCCTGTTTGGTGGAGATGATATTTAATAAAATAAGTAGAAATCCACTAAAAGTTTTGTTTGGTTATCTTGCAATCCCGAGATAATCGTCTCCATGCTCCAAATCCATTTTAAAGCCATTTTTAAGGCATTTCGCGCATACATGAAATGAACACATTTTTCTCCAAAACTATAACAGATGCAAGCTTGTCCTGTTTGGTGGAGATATTTAATAAAATAAGTAGAAATCCACTAAAAGTTTTGTTTGGTTATCTTGCAATCCCGAGATAATCGTCTCCATGCTCCAAATCCATTTTAAAGCCATTTTTAAGGCATTTCGCGCATACATGAAATGAACACATTTTTCTCCAAAACTATAACAGATGCAAGCTTGTCCTGTTTGGTGGAGATAATATTTAATAAAATAAGTAGAAATCTACTAAAAGTTTCGTTTGTTTATATTGCCATCCTGAGATAATCGTCTCCATGCTCCAAATCCATTTTAAAGCCATTTCAAAGGCATTTTGCGCATACATGAAATGAACACATTTTTCTCCAAAACTATAACACATGCAAGCTTGTCCTGTTTGGTGGAGATGATATTTAATAAAATAAGTAGAAATCCACTAAAAGTTTTGTTTGGTTATCTTGCAATCCCGAGATAATCGTCTCCATGCTCCAAATCCATTTTAAAGCCATTTTTAAGGCATTTCGCGCATACATGAAATGAACACATTTTTCTCCAAAACTATAACAGATGCAAGCTTGTCCTGTTTGGTGGAGATGATATTTAATAAAATAAGTAGAAATCCACTAAAAGTTTTGTTTGGTTATCTTGCAATCCCGAGATAATCGTCTCCATGCTCCAAATCCATTTTAAAGCCATTTTTAAGGCATTTCGCGCATACATGAAATGAACACATTTTTCTCCAAAACTATAACAGATGCAAGCTTGTCCTGTTTGGTGGAGATAATATTTAATAAAATAAGTAGAAATCTACTAAAAGTTTCGTTTGTTTATATTGCCATCCTGAGATAATCGTCTCCATGCTCCAAATCCATTTTAAAGCCATTTCAAAGGCATTTTGCGCATACATGAAATGAACACATTTTTCTCCAAAACTATAACACATGCAAGCTTGTCCTGTTTGGTGGAGATGATATTTAATAAAATAAGTAGAAATCCACTAAAAGTTTTGTTTGGTTATCTTGCAATCCCGAGATAATCGTCTCCATGCTCCAAATCCATTTTAAAGCCATTTTTAAGGCATTTCGCGCATACATGAAATGAACACATTTTTCTCCAAAACTATAACAGATGCAAGCTTGTCCTGTTTGGTGGAGATGATATTTAATAAAATAAGTAGAAATCCACTAAAAGTTTTGTTTGGTTATCTTGCAATCCCGAGATAATCGTCTCCATGCTCCAAATCCATTTTAAAGCCATTTTTAAGGCATTTCGCGCATACATGAAATGAACACATTTTTCTCCAAAACTATAACAGATGCAAGCTTGTCCTGTTTGGTGGAGATGATATTTAATAAAATAAGTAGAAATCCACTAAAAGTTTTGTTTGGTTATCTTGCAATCCCGAGATAATCGTCTCCATGCTCCAAATCCATTTTAAAGCCATTTTTAAGGCATTTCGCGCATACATGAAATGAACACATTTTTCTCCAAAACTATAACAGATGCAAGCTTGTCCTGTTTGGTGATGATATTAAATAAAATAGGTAGAAATCCACTAAAAGTTTTGTTTGGTTATCTTGCAATCCCGAGATAATCGTCTCCATGCTCCAAATCCATTTTAAAGCCATTTCAAAGGCATTTTGCGCATACATGAAATGAACACATTTTTCTCCAAAACTATAACACATGCAAGCTTGTCCTGTTTGGTGGAGATGATATTTAATAAAATAAGTAGAAATCCACTAAAAGTTTTGTTTGGTTATCTTGCAATCCCGAGATAACCGTCTCCATGCTCCAAATCCATTTTAAAGCCATTTTTAAGGCATTTCGCGCATACATGAAATGAACACATTTTTCTCCAAAACTATAACAGATGCAAGCTTGTCCTGTTTGGTGGAGATGATATTTAATAAAATAAGTAGAAATCCACTAAAAGTTTTGTTTGGTTATCTTGCAATCCCGAGATAATCGTCTCCATGCTCCAAATCCATTTTAAAGCCATTTTTAAGGCATTTCGCGCATACATGAAATGAACACATTTTTCTCCAAAACTATAACAGATGCAAGCTTGTCCTGTTTGGTGGAGATGATATTTAATAAAATAAGTAGAAATCCACTAAAAGTTTTGTTTGGTTATCTTGCAATCCCGAGATAATCGTCTCCATGCTCCAAATCCATTTTAAAGCCATTTTTAAGGCATTTCGCGCATACATGAAATGAACACATTTTTCTCCAAAACTATAACACATGCAAGCTTGTCCTGTTTGGTGGAGATGATATTTAATAAAATAAGTAGAAATCCACTAAAAGTTTTGTTTGGTTATATTGCAATCCCGAGATAATCGTCTCCATGCTCCAAATCCATTTTAAAGCCATTTTTAAGGCATTTCGCGCATACATGAAATGAACACATTTTTCTCCAAAACTATAACAGATGCAAGCTTGTCCTGTTTGGTGGAGATGATATTTAATAAAATAAGTAGAAATCCACTAAAAGTTTTGTTTGGTTATCTTGCAATCCCGAGATAATCGTCTCCATGCTCCAAATCCATTTTAAAGCCATTTTTAAGGCATTTCGCGCATACATGAAATGAACACATTTTTCTCCAAAACTATAACAGATGAAAGCTTGTCCTGTTTGGTGGAGATGATATTTAATAAAATAAGTAGAAATCCACTAAAAGTTTTGTTTGGTTATCTTGCAATCCCGGGATAATCGTCTCCATGCTCCAAATCCATTTTAAAGCCATTTTTAAGGCATTTCGCGCATACATGAAATGAACACATTTTTCTCCAAAACTATAACAGATGCAAGCTTGTCCTGTTTGGTGGAGATGATATTTAATAAAATAAGTAGAAATCCACTAAAAGTTTTGTTTGGTTATCTTGCAATCCCGAGATAATCGTCTCCATGCTCCAAATCCATTTTAAAGCCATTTTTAAGGCATTTTGCGCATACATGAAATGAACACATTTTTCTCCAAAACTATAACACATGCAAGCTTGTCCTGTTTGGTGGAGATGATATTTAATAAAATAAGTAGAAATCCACTAAAAGTTTTGTTTGGTTATCTTGCAATCCCGAGATAATCGTCTCCATGCTCCAAATCCATTTTAAAGCCATTTTTAAGGCATTTCGCGCATACATGAAATGAACACATTTTTCTCCAAAACTATAACAGATGCAAGCTTGTCCTGTTTGGTGGAGATGATATTTAATAAAATAAGTAGAAATCCACTAAAAGTTTTGTTTGGTTATCTTGCAATCCCGAGATAATCGTCTCCATGCTCCAAATCCATTTTAAAGCCATTTTTAAGGCATTTCGCGCATACATGAAATGAACACATTTTTCTCCAAAACTATAACAGATGCAAGCTTGTCCTGTTTGGTGGAGATGATATTTAATAAAATAAGTAGAAATCCACTAAAAGTTTTGTTTGGTTATCTTGCAATCCCGAGATAATCGTCTCCATGCTCCAAATCCATTTTAAAGCCATTTTTAAGGCATTTCGCGCATACATGAAATGAACACATTTTTCTCCAAAACTATAACAGATGCAAGCTTGTCCTTTTTGGTGGAGATGATATTTAATAAAATAAGTAGAAATCCACTAAAAGTTTTGTTTGGTTATATTGCAATCCCGAGATAATCGTCTCCATGCTCCAAATCCATTTTAAAGCCATTTTTAAGGCATTTCGCGCATACATGAAATGAACACATTTTTCTCCAAAACTATAACAGATGCAAGCTTGTCCTGTTTGGTGGAGATGATATTTAATAAAATAAGTAGAAATCCACTAAAAGTTTTGTTTGGTTATCTTGCAATCCCGAGATAATCGTCTCCATGCTCCAAATCCATTTTAAAGCCATTTTTAAGGCATTTCGCGCATACATGAAATGAACACATTTTTCTCCAAAACTATAACAGATGCAAGCTTGTCCTGTTTGGTGGAGATGATATTTAATAAAATAAGTAGAAATCCACTAAAAGTTTTGTTTGGTTATCTTGCAATCCCGAGATAATCGTCTCCATGCTCCAAATCCATTTTAAAGCCATTTTTAAGGCATTTCGCGCATACATGAAATGAACACATTTTTCTCCAAAACTATAACAGATGCAAGCTTGTCCTGTTTGGTGGAGATGATATTTAATAAAATAAGTAGAAATCCACTAAAAGTTTTGTTTGGTTATCTTGCAATCCCGAGATAATCGTCTCCATGCTCCAAATCCATTTTAAAGCCATTTTTAAGGCATTTCGCGCATACATGAAATGAACACATTTTTCTCCAAAACTATAACAGATGCAAGCTTGTCCTGTTTGGTGGAGATGATATTTAATAAAATAAGTAGAAATCCACTAAAAGTTTTGTTTGGTTATCTTGCAATCCCGAGATAATCGTCTCCATGCTCCAAATCCATTTTAAAGCCATTTTTAAGGCATTTCGCGCATACATGAAATGAACACATTTTTCTCCAAAACTATAACAGATGCAAGCTTGTCCTGTTTGGTGGAGATGATATTTAATAAAATAAGTAGAAATCCACTAAAAGTTTTGTTTGGTTATATTGCAATCCCGAGATAATCGTCTCCATGCTCCAAATCCATTTTAAAGCCATTTTTAAGGCATTTCGCGCATACATGAAATGAACACATTTTTCTCCAAAACTATAACAGATGCAAGCTTGTCCTGTTTGGTGGAGATGATATTTAATAAAATAAGTAGAAATCCACTAAAAGTTTTGTTTGGTTATCTTGCAATCCCGAGATAATCGTCTCCATGCTCCAAATCCATTTTAAAGCCATTTTTAAGGCATTTCGCGCATACATGAAATGAACACATTTTTCTCCAAAACTATAACAGATGCAAGCTTGTCCTGTTTGGTGGAGATGATATTTAATAAAATAAGTAGAAATCCACTAAAAGTTTTGTTTGGTTATCTTGCAATCCCGAGATAATCGTCTCCATGCTCCAAATCCATTTTAAAGCCATTTTTAAGGCATTTCGCGCATACATGAAATGAACACATTTTTCTCCAAAACTATAACAGATGCAAGCTTGTCCTGTTTGGTGGAGATGATATTTAATAAAATAAGTAGAAATCCACTAAAAGTTTTGTTTGGTTATCTTGCAATCCCGAGATAATCGTCTCCATGCTCCAAATCCATTTTAAAGCCATTTTTAAGGCATTTCGCGCATACATGAAATGAACACATTTTTCTCCAAAACTATAACAGATGCAAGCTTGTCCTGTTTGGTGGAGATGATATTTAATAAAATAAGTAGAAATCCACTAAAAGTTTTGTTTGGTTATCTTGCAATCCCGAGATAATCGTCTCCATGCTCCAAATCCATTTTAAAGCCATTTTTAAGGCATTTCGCGCATACATGAAATGAACACATTTTTCTCCAAAACTATAACAGATGCAAGCTTGTCCTGTTTGGTGGAGATGATATTTAATAAAATAAGTAGAAATCCACTAAAAGTTTTGTTTGGTTATATTGCAATCCCGAGATAATCGTCTCCATGCTCCAAATCCATTTTAAAGCCATTTTTAAGGCATTTCGCACATACATGAAATGAACACATTTTTCTCCAAAACTATAACAGATGCAAGCTTGTCCTGTTTGGTGGAGATGATATTTAATAAAATAAGTAGAAATCCACTAAAAGTTTGTTTGGTTATCTTGCAATCCCGAGATAATCGTCTCCATGCTCCAAATCCATTTTAAAGCCATTTTTAAGGCATTTCGCGCATACATGAAATGAACACATTTTTCTCCAAAACTATAACAGATGCAAGCTTGTCCTGTTTGGTGGAGATAATATTTAATAAAATAAGTAGAAATCTACTAAAAGTTTCGTTTGTTTATATTGCCATCCTGAGATAATCGTCTCCATGCTCCAAATCCATTTTAAAGCCATTTCAAAGGCATTTTGCGCATACATGAAATGAACACATTTTTCTCAAAAACTATAACAGATGCAAGCTTGTCCTGTTTGGTGGAGATGATATTTAATAAAATAAGTAGAAATCCACTAAAAGTTTTGTTTGGTTATCTTGCAATCCCGAGATAATCGTCTCCATGCTCCAAATCCATTTTAAAGCCATTTTTAAGGCATTTCGCGCATACATGAAATGAACACATTTTTCTCCAAAACTATAACAGATGCAAGCTTGTCCTGTTTGGTGGAGATGATATTTAATAAAATAAGTAGAAATCCACTAAAAGTTTTGTTTTGTTATCTTGCAATCCCGAGATAATCGTCTCCATGCTCCAAATCCATTTTAAAGCCATTTTTAAGGCATTTCGCGCATACATGAAATGAACACATTTTTCTCCAAAACTATAACAGATGCAAGCTTGTCCTGTTTGGTGGAGATGATATTTAATAAAATAAGTAGAAATCCACTAAAAGTTTTGTTTGGTTATCTTGCAATCCCGAGATAATCGTCTCCATGCTCCAAATCCATTTTAAAGCCATTTTTAAGGCATTTCGCGCATACATAAAATGAACACATTTTTCTCCAAAACTATAACAGATGCAAGCTTGTCCTGTTTGGTGGAGATGATATTTAATAAAATAAGTAGAAATCCACTAAAAGTTTTGTTTGGTTATCTTGCAATCCCGAGATAATCGTCTCCATGCTCCAAATCCATTTTAAAGCCATTTTTAAGGCATTTCGCGCATACATTGAAATGAACACATTTTTCTCCAAAACTATAACAGATGCAAGCTTGTCCTGTTTGGTGAAGATAATATTTAATAAAATAAGTAGAAATCTACTAAAAGTTTCGTTTGTTTATATTGCCATCCTGAGATAATCGTCTCCATGCTCCAAATCCATTTTAAAGCCATTTCAAAGGCATTTTGCGCATACATGAAATGAACACATTTTTCTCCAAAACTATAACACATGCAAGCTTGTCCTGTTTGGTGGAGATGATATTTAATAAAATAAGTAGAAATCCACTAAAAGTTTTGTTTGGTTATCTTGCAATCCCGAGATAATCGTCTCCATGCTCCAAATCCATTTTAAAGCCATTTTTAAGGCATTTCGCGCATACATGAAATGAACACATTTTTCTCCAAAACTATAACAGATGCAAGCTTGTCCTGTTTGGTGGAGATGAAATTTAATAAAATAAGTAGAAATCCACTAAAAGTTTTGTTTGGTTATCTTGCAATCCCGAGATAATCGTCTCCATGCTCCAAATCCATTTTAAAGCCATTTTTAAGGCATTTCGCGCATACATGAAATGAACACATTTTTCTCCAAAACTATAACAGATGCAAGCTTGTCCTGTTTGGTGGAGATGATATTTAATAAAATAAGTAGAAATCCACTAAAAGTTTTGTTTGGTTATCTTGCAATCCCGAGATAATCGTCTCCATGCTCCAAATCCATTTTAAAGCCATTTTTAAGGCATTTCGCGCATACATGAAATGAACACATTTTTCTCCAAAACTATAACAGATGCAAGCTTGTCCTGTTTGGTGGAGATGATATTTAATAAAATAAGTAGAAATCCACTAAAAGTTTTGTTTGGTTATCTTGCAATCCCGAGATAATCGTCTCCATGCTCCAAATCCATTTTAAAGCCATTTTTAAGGCATTTCGCGCATACATGAAATGAACACATTTTTCTCCAAAACTATAACAGATGCAAGCTTGTCCTGTTTGGTGGAGATGATATTTAATAAAATAAGTAGAAATCCACTAAAAGTTTTGTTTGGTTATCTTGCAATCCCGAGATAATCGTCTCCATGCTCCAAATCCATTTTAAAGCCATTTTTAAGGCATTTCGCGCATACATGAAATGAACACATTTTTCTCCAAAACTATAACAGATGCAAGCTTGTCCTGTTTGGTGGAGATGATATTTAATAAAATAAGTAGAAATCCACTAAAAGTTTTGTTTGGTTATCTTGCAATCCCGAGATAATCGTCTCCATGCTCCAAATCCATTTTAAAGCCATTTTTAAGGCATTTCGCGCATACATGAAATGAACACATTTTTCTCCAAAACTATAACAGATGCAAGCTTGTCCTGTTTGGTGGAGATGATATTTAATAAAATAAGTAGAAATCCACTAAAAGTTTTGTTTGGTTATCTTGCAATCCCGAGATAATCGTCTCCATGCTCCAAATCCATTTTAAAGCCATTTTTAAGGCATTTCGCGCATACATGAAATGAACACATTTTTCTCCAAAACTATAACAGATGCAAGCTTGTCCTGTTTGGTGGAGATGATATTTAATAAAATAAGTAGAAATCCACTAAAAGTTTTGTTTGGTTATATTGCAATCCCGAGATAATCGTCTCCATGCTCCAAATCCATTTTAAAGCCATTTTTAAGGCATTTCGCGCATACATGAAATGAACACATTTTTCTCCAAAACTATAACAGATGCAAGCTTGTCCTGTTTGGTGGAGATGATATTTAATAAAATAAGTAGAAATCCACTAAAAGTTTTGTTTGGTTATCTTGCAATCCCGAGATAATCGTCTCCATGCTCCAAATCCATTTTAAAGCCATTTTTAAGGCATTTCGCGCATACATGAAATGAACACATTTTTCTCCAAAACTATAACAGATGCAAGCTTGTCCTGTTTGGTGGAGATGATATTTAATAAAATAAGTAGAAATCCACTAAAAGTTTTGTTTGGTTATCTTGCAATCCCGAGATAATCGTCTCCATGCTCCAAATCCATTTTAAAGCCATTTTTAAGGCATTTCGCGCATACATGAAATGAACACATTTTTCTCCAAAACTATAACAGATGCAAGCTTGTCCTGTTTGGTGGAGATGATATTTAATAAAATAAGTAGAAATCCACTAAAAGTTTTGTTTGGTTATCTTGCAATCCCGAGATAATCGTCTCCATGCTCCAAATCCATTTTAAAGCCATTTTTAAGGCATTTCGCGCATACATGAAATGAACACATTTTTCTCCAAAACTATAACAGATGCAAGCTTGTCCTGTTTGGTGGAGATGATATTTAATAAAATAAGTAGAAATCCACTAAAAGTTTTGTTTGGTTATCTTGCAATCCCGAGATAATCGTCTCCATGCTCCAAATCCATTTTAAAGCCATTTTTAAGGCATTTCGCGCATACATGAAATGAACACATTTTTCTCCAAAACTATAACAGATGCAAGCTTGTCCTGTTTGGTGGAGATGATATTTAATAAAATAAGTAGAAATCCACTAAAAGTTTTGTTTGGTTATATTGCAATCCCGAGATAATCGTCTCCATGCTCCAAATCCATTTTAAAGCCATTTTTAAGGCATTTCGCACATACATGAAATGAACACATTTTTCTTCAAAACTATAACAGATGCAAGCTTGTCCTGTTTGGTGGAGATGATATTTAATAAAATAAGTAGAAATCCACTAAAAGTTTGTTTGGTTATCTTGCAATCCCGAGATAATCGTCTCCATGCTCCAAATCCATTTTAAAGCCATTTTTAAGGCATTTCGCGCATACATGAAATGAACACATTTTTCTCCAAAACTATAACAGATGCAAGCTTGTCCTGTTTGGTGGAGATAATATTTAATAAAATAAGTAGAAATCTACTAAAAGTTTCGTTTGTTTATATTGCCATCCTGAGATAATCGTCTCCATGCTCCAAATCCATTTTAAAGCCATTTCAAAGGCATTTTGCGCATACATGAAATGAACACATTTTTCTCAAAAACTATAACAGATGCAAGCTTGTCCTGTTTGGTGGAGATGATATTTAATAAAATAAGTAGAAATCCACTAAAAGTTTTGTTTGGTTATCTTGCATTCCCGAGATAATCGTCTCCATGCTCCAAATCCATTTTAAAGCCATTTTTAAGGCATTTCGCGCATACATGAAATGAACACATTTTTCTCCAAAACTATAACAGATGCAAGCTTGTCCTGTTTGGTGGAGATGATATTTAATAAAATAAGTAGAAATCCACTAAAAGTTTTGTTTGGTTATCTTGCAATCCCGAGATAATCGTCTCCATGCTCCAAATCCATTTTAAAGCCATTTTTAAGGCATTTCGCGCATACATGAAATGAACACATTTTTCTCCAAAACTATAACAGATGCAAGCTTGTCCTGTTTGGTGGAGATGATATTTAATAAAATAAGTAGAAATCCACTAAAAGTTTTGTTTGGTTATCTTGCAATCCCGAGATAATCGTCTCCATGCTCCAAATCCATTTTAAAGCCATTTTTAAGGCATTTCGCGCATACATGTAATGAACACATTTTTCTCCAAAACTATAACAGATGCAAGCTTGTCCTGTTTGGTGGAGATGATATTTAATAAAATAAGTAGAAATCCACTAAAAGTTTTGTTTGGTTATATTGCAATCCCGAGATAATCGTCTCCATGCTCCAAATCCATTTTAAAGCCATTTTTAAGGCATTTCGCGCATACATGAAATGAACACATTTTTCTCCAAAACTATAACAGATGCAAGCTTGTCCTGTTTGGTGGAGATGATATTTAATAAAATAAGTAGAAATCCACTAAAAGTTTTGTTTGGTTATCTTGCAATCCCGAGATAATCGTCTCCATGCTCCAAATCCATTTTAAAGCCATTTTTAAGGCATTTCGCGCATACATTGAAATGAACACATTTTTCTCCAAAACTATAACAGATGCAAGCTTGTCCTGTTTGGTGAAGATAATATTTAATAAAATAAGTAGAAATCTAGTAAAAGTTTCGTTTGTTTATATTGCCATCCTGAGATAATCGTCTCCATGCTCCAAATCCATTTTAAAGCCATTTCAAAGGCATTTTGCGCATACATGAAATGAACACATTTTTCTCCAAAACTATAACACATGCAAGCTTGTCCTGTTTGGTGGAGATGATATTTAATAAAATAAGTAGAAATCCACTAAAAGTTTTGTTTGGTTATCTTGCAATCCCGAGATAATCGTCTCCATGCTCCAAATCCATTTTAAAGCCATTTTTAAGGCATTTCGCGCATACATGAAATGAACACATTTTTCTCCAAAACTATAACAGATGCAAGCTTGTCCTGTTTGGTGGAGATGAAATTTAATAAAATAAGTAGAAATCCACTAAAAGTTTTGTTTGGTTATCTTGCAATCCCGAGATAATCGTCTCCATGCTCCAAATCCATTTTAAAGCCATTTTTAAGGCATTTCGCGCATACATGAAATGAACACATTTTTCTCCAAAACTATAACAGATGCAAGCTTGTCCTGTTTGGTGGAGATGATATTTAATAAAATAAGTAGAAATCCACTAAAAGTTTTGTTTGGTTATCTTGCAATCCCGAGATAATCGTCTCCATGCTCCAAATCCATTTTAAAGCCATTTTTAAGGCATTTCGCGCATACATGAAATGAACACATTTTTCTCCAAAACTATAACAGATGCAAGCTTTTCCTGTTTGGTGGAGATGATATTTAATAAAATAAGTAGAAATCCACTAAAAGTTTTGTTTGGTTATATTGCAATCCCGAGATAATCGTCTCCATGCTCCAAATCCATTTTAAAGCCATTTTTAAGGCATTTCGCGCATACATGAAATGAACACATTTTTCTCCAAAACTATAACAGATGCAAGCTTGTCCTGTTTGGTGGAGATGATATTTAATAAAATAAGTAGAAATCCACTAAAAGTTTTGTTTGGTTATCTTGCAATCCCGAGATAATCGTCTCCATGCTCCAAATCCATTTTAAAGCCATTTTTAAGGCATTTCGCGCATACATTGAAATGAACACATTTTTCTCCAAAACTATAACAGATGCAACCTTGTCCTGTTTGGTGAAGATAATATTTAATAAAATAAGTAGAAATCTAGTAAAAGTTTCGTTTGTTTATATTGCCATCCTGAGATAATCGTCTCCATGTTCCAAATCCATTTTAAAGCCATTTCAAAGGCATTTTGCGCATACATGAAATGAACACATTTTTCTCCAAAACTATAACACATGCAAGCTTGTCCTGTTTGGTGGAGATGATATTTAATAAAATAAGTAGAAATCCACTAAAAGTTTTGTTTGGTTATCTTGCAATCCCGAGATAATCGTCTCCATGCTCCAAATCCATTTTAAAGCCATTTTTAAGGCATTTCGCGCATACATGAAATGAACACATTTTTCTCCAAAACTATAACAGATGCAAGCTTGTCCTGTTTGGTGGAGATGAAATTTAATAAAATAAGTAGAAATCCACTAAAAGTTTTGTTTGGTTATCTTGCAATCCCGAGATAATCGTCTCCATGCTCCAAATCCATTTTAAAGCCATTTTTAAGGCATTTCGCGCATACATGAAATGAACACATTTTTCTCCAAAACTATAACAGATGCAAGCTTGTCCTGTTTGGTGGAGATGATATTTAATAAAATAAGTAGAAATCCACTAAAAGTTTTGTTTGGTTATCTTGCAATCCCGAGATAATCGTCTCCATGCTCCAAATCCATTTTAAAGCCATTTTTAAGGCATTTCGCGCATACATGAAATGAACACATTTTTCTCCAAAACTATAACAGATGCAAGCTTGTCCTGTTTGGTGGAGATGATATTTAATAAAATAAGTAGAAAACCACTAAAAGTTTTGTTTGGTTATCTTGCAATCCCGAGATAATCGTCTCCATGCTCCAAATCCATTTTAAAGCCATTTTTAAGGCATTTCGCGCATACATGAAATGAACACATTTTTCTCCAAAACTATAACAGATGCAAGCTTGTCCTGTTTGGTGGAGATGATATTTAATAAAATAAGTAGAAATCCACTAAAAGTTTTGTTTGGTTATCTTGCAATACCGAGATAATCGTCTCCATGCTCCAAATCCATTTTAAAGCCATTTTTAAGGCATTTCGCGCATACATGAAATGAACACATTTTTCTCCAAAACTATAACAGATGCAAGCTTGTCCTGTTTGGTGGAGATGATATTTAATAAAATAAGTAGAAATCCACTAAAAGTTTTGTTTGGTTATCTTGCAATCCCGAGATAATCGTCTCCATGCTCCAAATCCATTTTAAAGCCATTTTTAAGGCATTTCGCGCATACATGAAATGAACACATTTTTCTCCAAAACTATAACAGATGCAAGCTTGTCCTGTTTGGTGGAGATAATATTTAATAAAATAAGTAGAAATCTACTAAAAGTTTCGTTTGTTTATATTGCCATCCTGAGATAATCGTCTCCATGCTCCAAATCCATTTTAAAGCCATTTCAAAGGCATTTTGCGCGTACATGAAATGAACACATTTTTCTCCAAAACTATAACACATGCAAGCTTGTCCTGTTTGGTGGAGATGATATTTAATAAAATAAGTAGAAATCCACTAAAAGTTTTGTTTGGTTATCTTGCAATCCCGAGATAATCGTCTCCATGCTCCAAATCCATTTTAAAGCCATTTTTAAGGCATTTCGCGCATACATGAAATGAACACATTTTTCTCCAAAACTATAACAGATGCAAGCTTGTCCTGTTTGGTGGAGATGATATTTAATAAAATAAGTAGAAATCCACTAAAAGTTTTGTTTGGTTATCTTGCAATCCCGAGATAATCGTCTCCATGCTCCAAATCCATTTTAAAGCCATTTTTAAGGCATTTCGCGCATACATGAAATGAACACATTTTTCTCCAAAACTATAACAGATGCAAGCTTGTCCTGTTTGGTGGAGATGATATTTAATAAAATAAGTAGAAATCCACTAAAAGTTTTGTTTGGTTATCTTGCAATCCCGAGATAATCGTCTCCATGCTCCAAATCCATTTTAAAGCCATTTTTAAGGCATTTCGCGCATACATGAAATGAACACATTTTTCTCCAAAACTATAACAGATGCAAGCTTGTCCTGTTTGGTGGAGATGATATTTAATAAAATAAGTAGAAATCCACTAAAAGTTTTGTTTGGTTATCTTGCAATCCCGAGATAATCGTCTCCATGCTCCAAATCCATTTTAAAGCCATTTTTAAGGCATTTCGCGCATACATGAAATGAACATTTTTCTCCAAAACTATAACAGATGCAAGCTTGTCCTGTTTGGTGGAGATAATATTTAATAAAATAAGTAGAAATCTACTAAAAGTTTCGTTTGTTTATATTGCCATCCTGAGATAATCGTCTCCATGCTCCAAATCCATTTTAAAGCCATTTCAAAGGCATTTTGCGCATACATGAAATGAACACATTTTTCTCCAAAACTATAACACATGCAAGCTTGTCCTGTTTGGTGGAGATGATATTTAATAAAATAAGTAGAAATCCACTAAAAGTTTTGTTTGGTTATCTTGCAATCCCGAGATAATCGTCTCCATGCTCCAAATCCATTTTAAAGCCATTTTTAAGGCATTTCGCGCATACATGAAATGAACACATTTTTCTCCAAAACTATAACAGATGCAAGCTTGTCCTGTTTGGTGGAAATGATATTTAATAAAAGAAGTAGAAATCCACTAAAAGTTTTGTTTGGTTATCTTGCAATCCCGAGATAATCGTCTCCATGCTCCAAATCCATTTTAAAGCCATTTTTAAGGCATTTCGCGCATACATGAAATGAACACATTTTTCTCCAAAACTATAACAGATGCAAGCTTGTCCTGTTTGGTGGAGATGATATTTAATAAAATAAGTAGAAATCCACTAAAAGTTTTGTTTGGTTATCTTGCAATCCCGAGATAATCGTCTCCATGCTCCAAATCCATTTTAAAGCCATTTTTAAGGCATTTCGCGCATACATTGAAATGAACACATTTTTCTCCAAAACTATAACAGATGCAAGCTTGTCCTGTTTGGTGAAGATAATATTTAATAAAATAAGTAGAAATCTAGTAAAAGTTTCGTTTGTTTATATTGCCATCCTGAGATAATCGTCTCCATGCTCCAAATCCATTTTAAAGCCATTTCAAAGGCATTTTGCGCATACATGAAATGAACACATTTTTCTCCAAAACTATAACACATGCAAGCTTGTCCTGTTTGGTGGAGATGATATTTAATAAAATAAGTAGAAATCCACTAAAAGTTTTGTTTGGTTATCTTGCAATCCCGAGATAATCGTCTCCATGCTCCAAATCCATTTTAAAGCCATTTTTAAGGCATTTCGCGCATACATGAAATGAACACATTTTTCTCCAAAACTATAACAGATGCAAGCTTGTCCTGTTTGGTGGAGATGAAATTTAATAAAATAAGTAGAAATCCACTAAAAGTTTTGTTTGGTTATCTTGCAATCCCGAGATAATCGTCTCCATGCTCCAAATCCATTTTAAAGCCATTTTTAAGGCATTTCGCGCATACATGAAATGAACACATTTTTCTCCAAAACTATAACAGATGCAAGCTTGTCCTGTTTGGTGGAGATGATATTTAATAAAATAAGTAGAAATCCACTAAAAGTTTTGTTTGGTTATCTTGCAATCCCGAGATAATCGTCTCCATGCTCCAAATCCATTTTAAAGCCATTTTTAAGGCATTTCGCGCATACATGAAATGAACACATTTTTCTCCAAAACTATAACAGATGCAAGCTTTTCCTGTTTGGTGGAGATGATATTTAATAAAATAAGTAGAAATCCACTAAAAGTTTTGTTTGGTTATATTGCAATCCCGAGATAATCGTCTCCATGCTCCAAATCCATTTTAAAGCCATTTTTAAGGCATTTCGCGCATACATGAAATGAACACATTTTTCTCCAAAACTATAACAGATGCAAGCTTGTCCTGTTTGGTGGAGATGATATTTAATAAAATAAGTAGAAATCCACTAAAAGTTTTGTTTGGTTATCTTGCAATCCCGAGATAATCGTCTCCATGCTCCAAATCCATTTTAAAGCCATTTTTAAGGCATTTCGCGCATACATTGAAATGAACACATTTTTCTCCAAAACTATAACAGATGCAACCTTGTCCTGTTTGGTGAAGATAATATTTAATAAAATAAGTAGAAATCTAGTAAAAGTTTCGTTTGTTTATATTGCCATCCTGAGATAATCGTCTCCATGTTCCAAATCCATTTTAAAGCCATTTCAAAGGCATTTTGCGCATACATGAAATGAACACATTTTTCTCCAAAACTATAACACATGCAAGCTTGTCCTGTTTGGTGGAGATGATATTTAATAAAATAAGTAGAAATCCACTAAAAGTTTTGTTTGGTTATCTTGCAATCCCGAGATAATCGTCTCCATGCTCCAAATCCATTTTAAAGCCATTTTTAAGGCATTTCGCGCATACATGAAATGAACACATTTTTCTCCAAAACTATAACAGATGCAAGCTTGTCCTGTTTGGTGGAGATGAAATTTAATAAAATAAGTAGAAATCCACTAAAAGTTTTGTTTGGTTATCTTGCAATCCCGAGATAATCGTCTCCATGCTCCAAATCCATTTTAAAGCCATTTTTAAGGCATTTCGCGCATACATGAAATGAACACATTTTTCTCCAAAACTATAACAGATGCAAGCTTGTCCTGTTTGGTGGAGATGATATTTAATAAAATAAGTAGAAATCCACTAAAAGTTTTGTTTGGTTATCTTGCAATCCCGAGATAATCGTCTCCATGCTCCAAATCCATTTTAAAGCCATTTTTAAGGCATTTCGCGCATACATGAAATGAACACATTTTTCTCCAAAACTATAACAGATGCAAGCTTGTCCTGTTTGGTGGAGATGATATTTAATAAAATAAGTAGAAAACCACTAAAAGTTTTGTTTGGTTATCTTGCAATCCCGAGATAATCGTCTCCATGCTCCAAATCCATTTTAAAGCCATTTTTAAGGCATTTCGCGCATACATGAAATGAACACATTTTTCTCCAAAACTATAACAGATGCAAGCTTGTCCTGTTTGGTGGAGATGATATTTAATAAAATAAGTAGAAATCCACTAAAAGTTTTGTTTGGTTATCTTGCAATACCGAGATAATCGTCTCCATGCTCCAAATCCATTTTAAAGCCATTTTTAAGGCATTTCGCGCATACATGAAATGAACACATTTTTCTCCAAAACTATAACAGATGCAAGCTTGTCCTGTTTGGTGGAGATGATATTTAATAAAATAAGTAGAAATCCACTAAAAGTTTTGTTTGGTTATCTTGCAATCCCGAGATAATCGTCTCCATGCTCCAAATCCATTTTAAAGCCATTTTTAAGGCATTTCGCGCATACATGAAATGAACACATTTTTCTCCAAAACTATAACAGATGCAAGCTTGTCCTGTTTGGTGGAGATAATATTTAATAAAATAAGTAGAAATCTACTAAAAGTTTCGTTTGTTTATATTGCCATCCTGAGATAATCGTCTCCATGCTCCAAATCCATTTTAAAGCCATTTCAAAGGCATTTTGCGCGTACATGAAATGAACACATTTTTCTCCAAAACTATAACACATGCAAGCTTGTCCTGTTTGGTGGAGATGATATTTAATAAAATAAGTAGAAATCCACTAAAAGTTTTGTTTGGTTATCTTGCAATCCCGAGATAATCGTCTCCATGCTCCAAATCCATTTTAAAGCCATTTTTAAGGCATTTCGCGCATACATGAAATGAACACATTTTTCTCCAAAACTATAACAGATGCAAGCTTGTCCTGTTTGGTGGAGATGATATTTAATAAAATAAGTAGAAATCCACTAAAAGTTTTGTTTGGTTATCTTGCAATCCCGAGATAATCGTCTCCATGCTCCAAATCCATTTTAAAGCCATTTTTAAGGCATTTCGCGCATACATGAAATGAACACATTTTTCTCCAAAACTATAACAGATGCAAGCTTGTCCTGTTTGGTGGAGATGATATTTAATAAAATAAGTAGAAATCCACTAAAAGTTTTGTTTGGTTATCTTGCAATCCCGAGATAATCGTCTCCATGCTCCAAATCCATTTTAAAGCCATTTTTAAGGCATTTCGCGCATACATGAAATGAACACATTTTTCTCCAAAACTATAACAGATGCAAGCTTGTCCTGTTTGGTGGAGATGATATTTAATAAAATAAGTAGAAATCCACTAAAAGTTTTGTTTGGTTATCTTGCAATCCCGAGATAATCGTCTCCATGCTCCAAATCCATTTTAAAGCCATTTTTAAGGCATTTCGCGCATACATGAAATGAACATTTTTCTCCAAAACTATAACAGATGCAAGCTTGTCCTGTTTGGTGGAGATAATATTTAATAAAATAAGTAGAAATCTACTAAAAGTTTCGTTTGTTTATATTGCCATCCTGAGATAATCGTCTCCATGCTCCAAATCCATTTTAAAGCCATTTCAAAGGCATTTTGCGCATACATGAAATGAACACATTTTTCTCCAAAACTATAACACATGCAAGCTTGTCCTGTTTGGTGGAGATGATATTTAATAAAATAAGTAGAAATCCACTAAAAGTTTTGTTTGGTTATCTTGCAATCCCGAGATAATCGTCTCCATGCTCCAAATCCATTTTAAAGCCATTTTTAAGGCATTTCGCGCATACATGAAATGAACACATTTTTCTCCAAAACTATAACAGATGCAAGCTTGTCCTGTTTGGTGGAAATGATATTTAATAAAAGAAGTAGAAATCCACTAAAAGTTTTGTTTGGTTATCTTGCAATCCCGAGATAATCGTCTCCATGCTCCAAATCCATTTTAAAGCCATTTTTAAGGCATTTCGCGCATACATGAAATGAACACATTTTTCTCCAAAACTATAACAGATGCAAGCTTGTCCTGTTTGGTGGAGATGATATTTAATAAAATAAGTAGAAATCCACTAAAAGTTTTGTTTGGTTATCTTGCAATCCCGAGATAATCGTCTCCATGCTCCAAATCCATTTTAAAGCCATTTTTAAGGCATTTCGCGCATACATGAAATGAACACATTTTTCTCCAAAACTATAACAGATGCAAGCTTGTCCTGTTTGGTGGAGATGATATTTAATAAAATAAGTAGAAATCCACTAAAAGTTTTGTTTGGTTATCTTGCAATCCCGAGATAATCGTCTCCATGCTCCAAATCCATTTTAAAGCCATTTTTAAGGCATTTCGCGCATACATGAAATGAACACATTTTTCTCCAAAACTATAACAGATGCAAGCTTGTCCTGTTTGGTGGAGATGATATTTAATAAAATAAGTAGAAATCCACTAAAAGTTTTGTTTGGTTATCTTGCAATCCCGAGATAATCGTCTCCATGCTCCAAATCCATTTTAAAGCCATTTTTAAGGCATTTCGCGCATACATGAAATGAACACATTTTTCTCCAAAACTATAACAGATGCAAGCTTGTCCTGTTTGGTGGAGATGATATTTAATAAAATAAGTAGAAATCCACTAAAAGTTTTGTTTGGTTATCTTGCAATCCCGAGATAATCGTCTCCATGCTCCAAATCCATTTTAAAGCCATTTTTAAGGCATTTCGCGCATACATGAAATGAACACATTTTTCTCCAAAACTATAACAGATGCAAGCTTGTCCTGTTTGGTGGAGATAATATTTAATAAAATAAGTAGAAATCTACTAAAAGTTTCGTTTGTTTATATTGCCATCCTGAGATAATCGTCTCCATGCTCCAAATCCATTTTAAAGCCATTTCAAAGGCATTTTGCGCATACATGAAATGAACACATTTTTCTCCAAAACTATAACACATGCAAGCTTGTCCTGTTTGGTGGAGATGATATTTAATAAAATAAGTAGAAATCCACTAAAAGTTTTGTTTGGTTATCTTGCAATCCCGAGATAATCGTCTCCATGCTCCAAATCCATTTTAAAGCCATTTTTAAGGCATTTCGCGCATACATGAAATGAACACATTTTTCTCCAAAACTATAACAGATGCAAGCTTGTCCTGTTTGGTGGAGATAATATTTAATAAAATAAGTAGAAATCTACTAAAAGTTTCTTTTGTTTATATTGCCATCCTGAGATAATCGTCTCCATGCTCCAAATCCATTTTAAAGCCATTTCAAAGGCATTTTGCGCATACATGAAATGAACACATTTTTCTCCAAAACTATAACAGATGCAAGCTTGTCCTGTTTGGTGGAGATGATATTTAATAAAATAAGTAGAAATCCACTAAAAGTTTTGTTTGGTTATCTTGCAATCCCGAGATAATCGTCTCCATGCTCCAAATCCATTTTAAAGCCATTTTTAAGGCATTTCGCGCATACATGAAATGAACACATTTTTCTCCAAAACTATAACAGATGCAAGCTTGTCCTGTTTGGTGGAGATGATATTTAATAAAATAAGTAGAAATCCACTAAAAGTTTTGTTTGGTTATCTTGCAATCCCGAGATAATCGTCTCCATGCTCCAAATCCATTTTAAAGCCATTTTTAAGGCATTTCGCGCATACATGAAATGAACACATTTTTCTCCAAAACTATAACAGATGCAAGCTTGTCCTGTTTGGTGGAGATGATATTTAATAAAATAAGTAGAAATCCACTAAAAGTTTTGTTTGGTTATATTGCAATCCCGAGATAATCGTCTCCATGCTCCAAATCCATTTTAAAGCCATTTTTAAGGCATTTCGCGCATACATGAAATGAACACATTTTTCTCCAAAACATAACAGATGCAAGCTTGTCCTGTTTGGTGGAGATGATATTTAATAAAATAAGTAGAAATCCACTAAAAGTTTTGTTTGGTTATCTTGCAATCCCGAGATAATCGTCTCCATGCTCCAAATCCATTTTAAAGCCATTTTTAAGGCATTTCGCGCATACATTGAAATGAACACATTTTTCTCCAAAACTATAACAGATGCAAGCTTGTCCTGTTTGGTGAAGATAATATTTAATAAAATAAGTAGAAATCTACTAAAAGTTTCGTTTGTTTATATTGCCATCCTGAGATAATCGTCTCCATGCTCCAAATCCATTTTAAAGCCATTTCAAAGGCATTTTGCGCATACATGAAATGAACACATTTTTCTCCAAAACTATAACAGATGCAAGCTTGTCCTGTTTGGTGGAGATGATATTTAATAAAATAAGTAGAAATCCACTAAAAGTTTTGTTTGGTTATCTTGCAATCCCGAGATAATCGTCTCCATGCTCCAAATCCATTTTAAAGCCATTTTTAAGGCATTTCGCGCATACATGAAATGAACACATTTTTCTCCAAAACTCTAACAGATGCAAGCTTGTCCTGTTTGGTGGAGATGATATTTAATAAAATAAGTAGAAATCCACTAAAAGTTTTGTTTGGTTATCTTGCAATACCGAGATAATCGTCTCCATGCTCCAAATCCATTTTAAAGCCATTTTTAAGGCATTTCGCGCATACATGAAATGAACACATTTTTCTCCAAAACTATAACAGATGCAAGCTTGTCCTGTTTGGTGGAGATGATATTTAATAAAATAAGTAGAAATCCACTAAAAGTTTTGTTTGGTTATCTTGCAATCCCGAGATAATCGTCTCCATGCTCCAAATCCATTTTAAAGCCATTTTTAAGGCATTTCGCGCATACATGAAATGAACACATTTTTCTCCAAAACTATAACAGATGCAAGCTTGTCCTGTTTGGTGGAGATAATATTTAATAAAATAAGTAGAAATCTACTAAAAGTTTCGTTTGTTTATATTGCCATCCTGAGATAATCGTCTCCATGCTCCAAATCCATTTTAAAGCCATTTCAAAGGCATTTTGCGCATACATGAAATGAACACATTTTTCTCCAAAACTATAACACATGCAAGCTTGTCCTGTTTGGTGGAGATGATATTTAATAAAATAAGTAGAAATCCACTAAAAGTTTTGTTTGGTTATCTTGCAATCCCGAGATAATCGTCTCCATGCTCCAAATCCATTTTAAAGCCATTTTTAAGGCATTTCGCGCATACATGAAATGAACACATTTTTCTCCAAAACTATAACAGATGCAAGCTTGTCCTGTTTGGTGGAGATGATATTTAATAAAATAAGTAGAAATCCACTAAAAGTTTTGTTTGGTTATCTTGCAATCCCGAGATAATCGTCTCCATGCTCCAAATCCATTTTAAAGCCATTTTTAAGGCATTTCGCGCATACATGAAATGAACACATTTTTCTCCAAAACTATAACAGATGCAAGCTTGTCCTGTTTGGTGGAGATGATATTTAATAAAATAAGTAGAAATCCACTAAAAGTTTTGTTTGGTTATCTTGCAATCCCGAGATAATCGTCTCCATGCTCCAAATCCATTTTAAAGCCATTTTTAAGGCATTTCGCGCATACATGAAATGAACACATTTTTCTCCAAAACTATAACAGATGCAAGCTTGTCCTGTTTGGTGGAGATGATATTTAATAAAATAAGTAGAAATCCACTAAAAGTTTTGTTTGGTTATCTTGCAATCCCGAGATAATCGTCTCCATGCTCCAAATCCATTTTAAAGCCATTTTTAAGGCATTTCGCGCATACATGAAATGAACACATTTTTCTCCAAAACTATAACAGATGCAAGCTTGTCCTGTTTGGTGGAGATGATATTTAATAAAATAAGTAGAAATCCACTAAAAGTTTTGTTTGGTTATCTTGCAATCCCGAGATAATCGTCTCCATGCTCCAAATCCATTTTAAAGCCATTTTTAAGGCATTTCGCGCATACATGAAATGAACACATTTTTCTCCAAAACTATAACAGATGCAAGCTTGTCCTGTTTGGTGGAGATAATATTTAATAAAATAAGTAGAAATCTACTAAAAGTTTCGTTTGTTTATATTGCCATCCTGAGATAATCGTCTCCATGCTCCAAATCCATTTTAAAGCCATTTCAAAGGCATTTTGCGCATACATGAAATGAACACATTTTTCTCCAAAACTATAACACATGCAAGCTTGTCCTGTTTGGTGGAGATGATATTTAATAAAATAAGTAGAAATCCAGTAAAAGTTTTGTTTGGTTATCTTGCAATCCCGAGATAATCGTCTCCATGCTCCAAATCCATTTTAAAGCCATTTTTAAGGCATTTCGCGCATACATGAAATGAACACATTTTTCTCCAAAACTATAACAGATGCAAGCTTGTCCTGTTTGGTGGAGATAATATTTAATAAAATAAGTAGAAATCTACTAAAAGTTTCTTTTGTTTATATTGCCATCCTGAGATAATCGTCTCCATGCTCCAAATCCATTTTAAAGCCATTTCAAAGGCATTTTGCGCATACATGAAATGAACACATTTTTCTCCAAAACTATAACAGATGCAAGCTTGTCCTGTTTGGTGGAGATGATATTTAATAAAATAAGTAGAAATCCACTAAAAGTTTTGTTTGGTTATCTTGCAATCCCGAGATAATCGTCTCCATGCTCCAAATCCATTTTAAAGCCATTTTTAAGGCATTTCGCGCATACATGAAATGAACACATTTTTCTCCAAAACTATAACAGATGCAAGCTTGTCCTGTTTGGTGGAGATGATATTTAATAAAATAAGTAGAAATCCACTAAAAGTTTTGTTTGGTTATCTTGCAATCCCGAGATAATCGTCTCCATGCTCCAAATCCATTTTAAAGCCATTTTTAAGGCATTTCGCGCATACATGAAATGAACACATTTTTCTCCAAAACTATAACAGATGCAAGCTTGTCCTGTTTGGTGGAGATGATATTTAATAAAATAAGTAGAAATCCACTAAAAGTTTTGTTTGGTTATATTGCAATCCCGAGATAATCGTCTCCATGCTCCAAATCCATTTTAAAGCCATTTTTAAGGCATTTCGCGCATACATGAAATGAACACATTTTTCTCCAAAACATAACAGATGCAAGCTTGTCCTGTTTGGTGGAGATGATATTTAATAAAATAAGTAGAAATCCACTAAAAGTTTTGTTTGGTTATCTTGCAATCCCGAGATAATCGTCTCCATGCTCCAAATCCATTTTAAAGCCATTTTTAAGGCATTTCGCGCATACATTGAAATGAACACATTTTTCTCCAAAACTATAACAGATGCAAGCTTGTCCTGTTTGGTGAAGATAATATTTAATAAAATAAGTAGAAATCTACTAAAAGTTTCGTTTGTTTATATTGCCATCCTGAGATAATCGTCTCCATGCTCCAAATCCATTTTAAAGCCATTTCAAAGGCATTTTGCGCATACATGAAATGAACACATTTTTCTCCAAAACTATAACAGATGCAAGCTTGTCCTGTTTGGTGGAGATGATATTTAATAAAATAAGTAGAAATCCACTAAAAGTTTTGTTTGGTTATCTTGCAATCCCGAGATAATCGTCTCCATGCTCCAAATCCATTTTAAAGCCATTTTTAAGGCATTTCGCGCATACATGAAATGAACACATTTTTCTCCAAAACTCTAACAGATGCAAGCTTGTCCTGTTTGGTGGAGATGATATTTAATAAAATAAGTAGAAATCCACTAAAAGTTTTGTTTGGTTATCTTGCAATACCGAGATAATCGTCTCCATGCTCCAAATCCATTTTAAAGCCATTTTTAAGGCATTTCGCGCATACATGAAATGAACACATTTTTCTCCAAAACTATAACAGATGCAAGCTTGTCCTGTTTGGTGGAGATGATATTTAATAAAATAAGTAGAAATCCACTAAAAGTTTTGTTTGGTTATCTTGCAATCCCGAGATAATCGTCTCCATGCTCCAAATCCATTTTAAAGCCATTTTTAAGGCATTTCGCGCATACATGAAATGAACACATTTTTCTCCAAAACTATAACAGATGCAAGCTTGTCCTGTTTGGTGGAGATAATATTTAATAAAATAAGTAGAAATCTACTAAAAGTTTCGTTTGTTTATATTGCCATCCTGAGATAATCGTCTCCATGCTCCAAATCCATTTTAAAGCCATTTCAAAGGCATTTTGCGCATACATGAAATGAACACATTTTTCTCCAAAACTATAACACATGCAAGCTTGTCCTGTTTGGTGGAGATGATATTTAATAAAATAAGTAGAAATCCACTAAAAGTTTTGTTTGGTTATCTTGCAATCCCGAGATAATCGTCTCCATGCTCCAAATCCATTTTAAAGCCATTTTTAAGGCATTTCGCGCATACATGAAATGAACACATTTTTCTCCAAAACTATAACAGATGCAAGCTTGTCCTGTTTGGTGGAGATGATATTTAATAAAATAAGTAGAAATCCACTAAAAGTTTTGTTTGGTTATCTTGCAATCCCGAGATAATCGTCTCCATGCTCCAAATCCATTTTAAAGCCATTTTTAAGGCATTTCGCGCATACATGAAATGAACACATTTTTCTCCAAAACTATAACAGATGCAAGCTTGTCCTGTTTGGTGGAGATGATATTTAATAAAATAAGTAGAAATCCACTAAAAGTTTTGTTTGGTTATCTTGCAATCCCGAGATAATCGTCTCCATGCTCCAAATCCATTTTAAAGCCATTTTTAAGGCATTTCGCGCATACATGAAATGAACACATTTTTCTCCAAAACTATAACAGATGCAAGCTTGTCCTGTTTGGTGGAGATGATATTTAATAAAATAAGTAGAAATCCACTAAAAGTTTTGTTTGGTTATCTTGCAATCCCGAGATAATCGTCTCCATGCTCCAAATCCATTTTAAAGCCATTTTTAAGGCATTTCGCGCATACATGAAATGAACACATTTTTCTCCAAAACTATAACAGATGCAAGCTTGTCCTGTTTGGTGGAGATGATATTTAATAAAATAAGTAGAAATCCACTAAAAGTTTTGTTTGGTTATCTTGCAATCCCGAGATAATCGTCTCCATGCTCCAAATCCATTTTAAAGCCATTTTTAAGGCATTTCGCGCATACATGAAATGAACACATTTTTCTCCAAAACTATAACAGATGCAAGCTTGTCCTGTTTGGTGGAGATGATATTTAATAAAATAAGTAGAAATCCACTAAAAGTTTTGTTTGGTTATCTTGCAATCCCGAGATAATCGTCTCCATGCTCCAAATCCATTTTAAAGCCATTTTTAAGGCATTTCGCGCATACATGAAATGAACACATTTTTCTCCAAAACTATAACAGATGCAAGCTTGTCCTGTTTGGTGGAGATGATATTTAATAAAATAAGTAGAAATCCACTAAAAGTTTTGTTTGGTTATATTGCAATCCCGAGATAATCGTCTCCATGCTCCAAATCCATTTTAAAGCCATTTTTAAGGCATTTCGCGCATACATGAAATGAACACATTTTTCTCCAAAACTATAACAGATGCAAGCTTGTCCTGTTTGGTGGAGATGATATTTAATAAAATAAGTAGAAATCCACTAAAAGTTTTGTTTGGTTATCTTGCAATCCCGAGATAATCGTCTCCATGCTCCAAATCCATTTTAAAGCCATTTTTAAGGCATTTCGCGCATACATGAAATGAACACATTTTTCTCCAAAACTATAACAGATGCAAGCTTGTCCTGTTTGGTGGAGATGATATTTAATAAAATAAGTAGAAATCCACTAAAAGTTTTGTTTGGTTATCTTGCAATCCCGAGATAATCGTCTCCATGCTCCAAATCCATTTTAAAGCCATTTTTAAGGCATTTCGCGCATACATGAAATGAACACATTTTTCTCCAAAACTATAACAGATGCAAGCTTGTCCTGTTTGGTGGAGATGATATTTAATAAAATAAGTAGAAATCCACTAAAAGTTTTGTTTGGTTATCTTGCAATCCCGAGATAATCGTCTCCATGCTCCAAATCCATTTTAAAGCCATTTTTAAGGCATTTCGCGCATACATGAAATGAACACATTTTTCTCCAAAACTATAACAGATGCAAGCTTGTCCTGTTTGGTGGAGATAATATTTAATAAAAGAAGTAGAAATCTACTAAAAGTTTCGTTTGTTTATATTGCCATCCTGAGATAATCGTCTCCATGCTCCAAATCCATTTTAAAGCCATTTCAAAGGCATTTTGCGCATACATGAAATGAACACATTTTTCTCCAAAACTATAACACATGCAAGCTTGTCCTGTTTGGTGGAGATGATATTTAATAAAATAAGTAGAAATCCACTAAAAGTTTTGTTTGGTTATCTTGCAATCCCGAGATAATCGTCTCCATGCTCCAAATCCATTTTAAAGCCATTTTTAAGGCATTTCGCGCATACATGAAATGAACACATTTTTCTCCAAAACTATAACAGATGCAAGCTTGTCCTGTTTGGTGGAGATAATATTTAATAAAATAAGTAGAAATCTACTAAAAGTTTCGTTTGTTTATATTGCCATCCTGAGATAATCGTCTCCATGCTCCAAATCCATTTTAAAGCCATTTCAAAGGCATTTTGCGCATACATGAAATGAACACATTTTTCTCCAAAACTATAACACATGCAAGCTTGTCCTGTTTGGTGGAGATGATATTTAATAAAATAAGTAGAAATCCACTAAAAGTTTTGTTTGGTTATCTTGCAATCCCGAGATAATCGTCTCCATGCTCCAAATCCATTTTAAAGCCATTTTTAAGGCATTTCGCGCATACATGAAATGAACACATTTTTCTCCAAAACTATAACAGATGCAAGCTTGTCCTGTTTGGTGGAAATGATATTTAATAAAATAAGTAGAAATCCACTAAAAGTTTTGTTTGGTTATCTTGCAATCCCGAGATAATCGTCTCCATGCTCCAAATCCATTTTAAAGCCATTTTTAAGGCATTTCGCGCATACATGAAATGAACACATTTTTCTCCAAAACTATAACAGATGCAAGCTTGTCCTGTTTGGTGGAGATGATATTTAATAAAATAAGTAGAAATCCACTAAAAGTTTTGTTTGGTTATCTTGCAATCCCGAGATAATCGTCTCCATGCTCCAAATCCATTTTAAAGCCATTTTTAAGGCATTTCGCGCATACATGAAATGAACACATTTTTCTCCAAAACTATAACAGATGCAAGCTTGTCCTGTTTGGTGGAGATGATGTTTAATAAAATAAGTAGAAATCCACTAAAAGTTTTGTTTGGTTATCTTGCAATCCCGAGATAATCGTCTCCATGCTCCAAATCCATTTTAAAGCCATTTTTAAGGCATTTCGCGCATAAATGAAATGAACACATTTTTCTCCAAAACTATAACAGATGCAAGCTTGTCCTGTTTGGTGGAGATGATATTTAATAAAATAAGTAGAAATCCACTAAAAGTTTTGTTTGGTTATCTTGCAATCCCGAGATAATCGTCTCCATGCTCCAAATCCATTTTAAAGCCATTTTTAAGGCATTTCGCGCATACATGAAATGAACACATTTTTCTCCAAAACTATAACAGATGCAAGCTTGTCCTGTTTGGTGGAGATGATATTTAATAAAATAAGTAGAAATCCACTAAAAGTTTTGTTTGGTTATCTTGCAATCCCGAGATAATCGTCTCCATGCTCCAAATCCATTTTAAAGCCATTTTTAAGGCATTTCGCGCATACATGAAATGAACACATTTTTCTCCAAAACTATAACAGATGCAAGCTTGTCCTGTTTGGTGGAGATAATATTTAATAAAATAAGTAGAAATCTACTAAAAGTTTCGTTTGTTTATATTGCCATCCTGAGATAATCGTCTCCATGCTCCAAATCCATTTTAAAGCCATTTCAAAGGCATTTTGCGCATACATGAAATGAACACATTTTTCTCCAAAACTATAACACATGCAAGCTTGTCCTGTTTGGTGGAGATGATATTTAATAAAATAAGTAGAAATCCACTAAAAGTTTTGTTTGGTTATCTTGCAATCCCGAGATAATCGTCTCCATGCTCCAAATCCATTTTAAAGCCATTTTTAAGGCATTTCGCGCATACATGAAATGAACACATTTTTCTCCAAAACTATAACAGATGCAAGCTTGTCCTGTTTGGTGGAGATAATATTTAATAAAATAAGTAGAAATCTACTAAAAGTTTCGTTTGTTTATATTGCCATCCTGAGATAATCGTCTCCATGCTCCAAATCCATTTTAAAGCCATTTCAAAGGCATTTTGCGCATACATGAAATGAACACATTTTTCTCCAAAACTATAACAGATGCAAGCTTGTCCTGTTTGGTGGAGATGATATTTAATAAAATAAGTAGAAATCCACTAAAAGTTTTGTTTGGTTATCTTGCAATCCCGAGATAATCGTCTCCATGCTCCAAATCCATTTTAAAGCCATTTTTAAGGCATTTCGCGCATACATGAAATGAACACATTTTTCTCCAAAACTATAACAGATGCAAGCTTGTCCTGTTTGGTGGAGATGATATTTAATAAAATAAGTAGAAATCCACTAAAAGTTTTGTTTGGTTATCTTGCAATCCCGAGATAATCGTCTCCATGCTCCAAATCCATTTTAAAGCCATTTTTAAGGCATTTCGCGCATACATGAAATGAACACATTTTTCTCCAAAACTATAACAGATGCAAGCTTGTCCTGTTTGGTGGAGATAATATTTAATAAAATAAGTAGAAATCTACTAAAAGTTTCGTTTGTTTATATTGCCATCCTGAGATAATCGTCTCCATGCTCCAAATCCATTTTAAAGCCATTTCAAAGGCATTTTGCGCATACATGAAATGAACACATTTTTCTCCAAAACTATAACACATGCAAGCTTGTCCTGTTTGGTGGAGATGAAATTTAATAAAATAAGTAGAAATCCACTAAAAGTTTTGTTTGGTTATCTTGCAATCCCGAGATAATCGTTTCCATGCTCCAAATCCATTTTAAAGCCATTTTTAAGGCATTTCGCGCATACATGAAATGAACACATTTTTCTCCAAAACTATAACAGATGCAAGCTTGTCCTGTTTGGTGGAGATGATATTTAATAAAATAAGTAGAAATCCACTAAAAGTTTTGTTTGGTTATCTTGCAATCCCGAGATAATCGTCTCCATGCTCCAAATCCATTTTAAAGCCATTTTTAAGGCATTTCGCGCATACATGAAATGAACACATTTTTCTCCAAAACTATAACAGATGCAAGCTTGTCCTGTTTGGTGGAGATGATATTTAATAAAATAAGTAGAAATCCACTAAAAGTTTTGTTTGGTTATCTTGCAATCCCGAGATAATCGTCTCCATGCTCCAAATCCATTTTAAAGCCATTTTTAAGGCATTTCGCGCATACATGAAATGAACACATTTTTCTCCAAAACTATAACAGATGCAAGCTTGTCCTGTTTGGTGGAGATGATATTTAATGAAATAAGTAGAAATCCACTAAAAGTTTTGTTTGGTTATCTTGCAATCCCGAGATAATCGTCTCCATGCTCCAAATCCATTTTAAAGCCATTTTTAAGGCATTTCGCGCATAAATGAAATGAACACATTTTTCTCCAAAACTATAACAGATGCAAGCTTGTCCTGTTTGGTGGAGATGATATTTAATAAAATAAGTAGAAATCCACTAAAAGTTTTGTTTGGTTATCTTGCAATCCCGAGATAATCGTCTCCATGCTCCAAATCCATTTTAAAGCCATTTTTAAGGCATTTCGCGCATACATGAAATGAACACATTTTTCTCCAAAACTATCACAGATGCAAGCTTGTCCTGTTTGGTGGAGATGATATTTAATAAAATAAGTAGAAATCCACTAAAAGTTTTGTTTGGTTATCTTGCAATCCCGAGATAATCGTCTCCATGCTCCAAATCCATTTTAAAGCCATTTTTAAGGCATTTCGCGCATACATGAAATGAACACATTTTTCTCCAAAACTATAACAGATGCAAGCTTGTCCTGTTTGGTGGAGATAATATTTAATAAAATAAGTAGAAATCTACTAAAAGTTTCGTTTGTTTATATTGCCATCCTGAGATAATCGTCTCCATGCTCCAAATCCATTTTAAAGCCATTTCAAAGGCATTTTGCGCATACATGAAATGAACACATTTTTCTCCAAAACTATAACACATGCAAGCTTGTCCTGTTTGGTGGAGATGATATTTAATAAAATAAGTAGAAATCCACTAAAAGTTTTGTTTGGTTATCTTGCAATCCCGAGATAATCGTCTCCATGCTCCAAATCCATTTTAAAGCCATTTTTAAGGCATTTCGCGCATACATGAAATGAACACATTTTTCTCCAAAACTATAACAGATGCAAGCTTGTCCTGTTTGGTGGAGATAATATTTAATAAAATAAGTAGAAATCTACTAAAAGTTTCGTTTGTTTATATTGCCATCCTGAGATAATCGTCTCCATGCTCCAAATCCATTTTAAAGCCATTTCAAAGGCATTTTGCGCATACATGAAATGAACACATTTTTCTCCAAAACTATAACAGATGCAAGCTTGTCCTGTTTGGTGGAGATGATATTTAATAAAATAAGTAGAAATCCACTAAAAGTTTTGTTTGGTTATCTTGCAATCCCGAGATAATCGTCTCCATGCTCCAAATCCATTTTAAAGCCATTTTTAAGGCATTTCGCGCATACATGAAATGAACACATTTTTCTCCAAAACTATAACAGATGCAAGCTTGTCCTGTTTGGTGGAGATGATATTTAATAAAATAAGTAGAAATCCACTAAAAGTTTTGTTTGGTTATCTTGCAATACCGAGATAATCGTCTCCATGCTCCAAATCCATTTTAAAGCCATTTTTAAGGCATTTCGCGCATACATGAAATGAACACATTTTTCTCCAAAACTATCACAGATGCAAGCTTGTCCTGTTTGGTGGAGATGATATTTAATAAAATAAGTAGAAATCTACTAAAAGTTTCGTTTGTTTATATTGCCATCCTGAGATAATCGTCTCCATGCTCCAAATCCATTTTAAAGCCATTTCAAAGGCATTTTGCGCATACATGAAATGAACACATTTTTCTCCAAAACTATAACACATGCAAGCTTGTCCTGTTTGGTGGAGATGATATTTAATAAAATAAGTAGAAATCCACTAAAAGTTTTGTTTGGTTATCTTGCAATCCCGAGATAATCGTCTCCATGCTCCAAATCCATTTTAAAGCCATTTTTAAGGCATTTCGCGCATACATGAAATGAACACATTTTTCTCCAAAACTATAACAGATGCAAGCTTGTCCTGTTTGGTGGAGATAATATTTAATAAAATAAGTAGAAATCTACTAAAAGTTTCGTTTGTTTATATTGCCATCCTGAGATAATCGTCTCCATGCTCCAAATCCATTTTAAAGCCATTTCAAAGGCATTTTGCGCATACATGAAATGAACACATTTTTCTCCAAAACTATAACAGATGCAAGCTTGTCCTGTTTGGTGGAGATGATATTTAATAAAATAAGTAGAAATCCACTAAAAGTTTTGTTTGGTTATCTTGCAATCCCGAGATAATCGTCTCCATGCTCCAAATCCATTTTAAAGCCATTTTTAAGGCATTTCGCGCATACATGAAATGAACACATTTTTCTCCAAAACTATAACAGATGCAAGCTTGTCCTGTTTGGTGGAGATGATATTTAATAAAATAAGTAGAAATCCACTAAAAGTTTTGTTTGGTTATCTTGCAATACCGAGATAATCGTCTCCATGCTCCAAATCCATTTTAAAGCCATTTTTAAGGCATTTCGCGCATACATGAAATGAACACATTTTTCTCCAAAACTATAACAGATGCAAGCTTGTCCTGTTTGGTGGAGATGATATTTAATAAAATAAGTAGAAATCCACTAAAAGTTTTGTTTGGTTATCTTGCAATCCCGAGATAATCGTCTCCATGCTCCAAATCCATTTTAAAGCCATTTTTAAGGCATTTCGCGCATACATGAAATGAACACATTTTTCTCCAAAACTATAACAGATGCAAGCTTGTCCTGTTTGGTGGAGATAATATTTAATAAAATAAGTAGAAATCTACTAAAAGTTTCGTTTGTTTATATTGCCATCCTGAGATAATCGTCTCCATGCTCCAAATCCATTTTAAAGCCATTTCAAAGGCATTTTGCGCATACATGAAATGAACACATTTTTCTCCAAAACTATAACACATGCAAGCTTGTCCTGTTTGGTGGAGATGAAATTTAATAAAATAAGTAGAAATCCACTAAAAGTTTTGTTTGGTTATCTTGCAATCCCGAGATAATAGTTTCCATGCTCCAAATCCATTTTAAAGCCATTTTTAAGGCATTTCGCGCATACATGAAATGAACACATTTTTCTCCAAAACTATAACAGATGCAAGCTTGTCCTGTTTGGTGGAGATGATATTTAATAAAATAAGTAGAAATCCACTAAAAGTTTTGTTTGGTTATCTTGCAATCCCGAGATAATCGTCTCCATGCTCCAAATCCATTTTAAAGCCATTTTTAAGGCATTTCGCGCATACATGAAATGAACACATTTTTCTCCAAAACTATAACAGATGCAAGCTTGTCCTGTTTGGTGGAGATGATATTTAATAAAATAAGTAGAAATCCACTAAAAGTTTTGTTTGGTTATCTTGCAATCCCGAGATAATCGTCTCCATGCTCCAAATCCATTTTAAAGCCATTTTTAAGGCATTTCGCGCATACATGAAATGAACACATTTTTCTCCAAAACTATAACAGATGCAAGCTTGTCCTGTTTGGTGGAGATGATATTTAATAAAATAAGTAGAAATCCACTAAAAGTTTTGTTTGGTTATCTTGCAATACCGAGATAATCGTCTCCATGCTCCAAATCCATTTTAAAGCCATTTTTAAGGCATTTCGCGCATACATGAAATGAACACATTTTTCTCCAAAACTATCACAGATGCAAGCTTGTCCTGTTTGGTGGAGATGATATTTAATAAAATAAGTAGAAATCCACTAAAAGTTTTGTTTGGTTATCTTGCAATCCCGAGATAATCGTCTCCATGCTCCAAATCCATTTTAAAGCCATTTTTAAGGCATTTCGCGCATACATGAAATGAACACATTTTTCTCCAAAACTATAACAGATGCAAGCTTGTCCTGTTTGGTGGAGATGATATTTAATAAAATAAGTAGAAATCCACTAAAAGTTTTGTTTGGTTATCTTGCAATCCCGAGATAATCGTCTCCATGCTCCAAATCCATTTTAAAGCCATTTTTAAGGCATTTCGCGCATACATGAAATGAACACATTTTTCTCCAAAACTATAACAGATGCAAGCTTGTCCTGTTTGGTGGAGATGATATTTAATAAAATAAGTAGAAATCCACTAAAAGTTTTGTTTGGTTATCTTGCAATACCGAGATAATCGTCTCCATGCTCCAAATCCATTTTAAAGCCATTTTTAAGGCATTTCGCGCATACATGAAATGAACACATTTTTCTCCAAAACTATAACAGATGCAAGCTTGTCCTGTTTGGTGGAGATGATATTTAATAAAATAAGTAGAAATCCACTAAAAGTTTTGTTTGGTTATCTTGCAATCCCGAGATAATCGTCTCCATGCTCCAAATCCATTTTAAAGCCATTTTTAAGGCATTTCGCGCATACATGAAATGAACACATTTTTCTCCAAAACTATAACAGATGCAAGCTTGTCCTGTTTGGTGGAGATAATATTTAATAAAATAAGTAGAAATCTACTAAAAGTTTCGTTTGTTTATATTGCCATCCTGAGATAATCGTCTCCATGCTCCAAATCCATTTTAAAGCCATTTCAAAGGCATTTTGCGCATACATGAAATGAACACATTTTTCTCCAAAACTATAACACATGCAAGCTTGTCCTGTTTGGTGGAGATGAAATTTAATAAAATAAGTAGAAATCCACTAAAAGTTTTGTTTGGTTATCTTGCAATCCCGAGATAATAGTTTCCATGCTCCAAATCCATTTTAAAGCCATTTTTAAGGCATTTCGCGCATACATGAAATGAACACATTTTTCTCCAAAACTATAACAGATGCAAGCTTGTCCTGTTTGGTGGAGATGATATTTAATAAAATAAGTAGAAATCCACTAAAAGTTTTGTTTGGTTATCTTGCAATCCCGAGATAATCGTCTCCATGCTCCAAATCCATTTTAAAGCCATTTTTAAGGCATTTCGCGCATACATGAAATGAACACATTTTTCTCCAAAACTATAACAGATGCAAGCTTGTCCTGTTTGGTGGAGATGATATTTAATAAAATAAGTAGAAATCCACTAAAAGTTTTGTTTGGTTATCTTGCAATCCCGAGATAATCGTCTCCATGCTCCAAATCCATTTTAAAGCCATTTTTAAGGCATTTCGCGCATACATGAAATGAACACATTTTTCTCCAAAACTATAACAGATGCAAGCTTGTCCTGTTTGGTGGAGATGATATTTAATAAAATAAGTAGAAATCCACTAAAAGTTTTGTTTGGTTATCTTGCAATACCGAGATAATCGTCTCCATGCTCCAAATCCATTTTAAAGCCATTTTTAAGGCATTTCGCGCATACATGAAATGAACACATTTTTCTCCAAAACTATAACAGATGCAAGCTTGTCCTGTTTGGTGGAGATGATATTTAATAAAATAAGTAGAAATCCACTAAAAGTTTTGTTTGGTTATCTTGCAATCCCGAGATAATCGTCTCCATGCTCCAAATCCATTTTAAAGCCATTTTTAAGGCATTTCGCGCATACATGAAATGAACACATTTTTCTCCAAAACTATAACAGATGCAAGCTTGTCCTGTTTGGTGGAGATAATATTTAATAAAATAAGTAGAAATCTACTAAAAGTTTCGTTTGTTTATATTGCCATCCTGAGATAATCGTCTCCATGCTCCAAATCCATTTTAAAGCCATTTCAAAGGCATTTTGCGCATACATGAAATGAACACATTTTTCTCCAAAACTATAACACATGCAAGCTTGTCCTGTTTGGTGGAGATGATATTTAATAAAATAAGTAGAAATCCACTAAAAGTTTTGTTTGGTTATCTTGCAATCCCGAGATAATCGTCTCCATGCTCCAAATCCATTTTAAAGCCATTTTTAAGGCATTTCGCGCATACATGAAATGAACACATTTTTCTCCAAAACTATAACAGATGCAAGCTTGTCCTGTTTGGTGGAGATGATATTTAATAAAATAAGTAGAAATCCACTAAAAGTTTTGTTTGGTTATCTTGCAATCCCGAGATAATCGTCTCCATGCTCCAAATCCATTTTAAAGCCATTTTTAAGGCATTTCGCGCATACATGAAATGAACACATTTTTCTCCAAAACTATAACAGATGCAAGCTTGTCCTGTTTGGTGGAGATGAGATTTAATAAAATAAGTAGAAATCCACTAAAAGTTTTGTTTGGTTATCTTGCAATACCGAGATAATCGTCTCCATGCTCCAAATCCATTTTAAAGCCATTTTTAAGGCATTTCGCGCATACATGAAATGAACACATTTTTCTCCAAAACTATAACAGATGCAAGCTTGTCCTGTTTGGTGGAGATGATATTTAATAAAATAAGTAGAAATCCACTAAAAGTTTTGTTTGGTTATCTTGCAATCCCGAGATAATCGTCTCCATGCTCCAAATCCATTTTAAAGCCATTTTTAAGGCATTTCGCGCATACATGAAATGAACACATTTTTCTCCAAAACTATAACAGATGCAAGCTTGTCCTGTTTGGTGGAGATAATATTTAATAAAATAAGTAGAAATCTACTAAAAGTTTCGTTTGTTTATATTGCCATCCTGAGATAATCGTCTCCATGCTCCAAATCCATTTTAAAGCCATTTCAAAGGCATTTTGCGCATACATGAAATGAACACATTTTTCTCCAAAACTATAACACATGCAAGCTTGTCCTGTTTGGTGGAGATGATATTTAATAAAATAAGTAGAAATCCACTAAAAGTTTTGTTTGGTTATCTTGCAATCCTGAGATAATCGTCTCCATGCTCCAAATCCATTTTAAAGCCATTTTTAAGGCATTTCGCGCATACATGAAATGAACACATTTTTCTCCAAAACTATAACAGATGCAAGCTTGTCCTGTTTGGTGGAGATGATATTTAATAAAATAAGTAGAAATCCACTAAAAGTTTTGTTTGGTTATCTTGCAATCCCGAGATAATCGTCTCCATGCTCCAAATCCATTTTAAAGCCATTTTTAAGGCATTTCGCGCATACATGAAATGAACACATTTTTCTCCAAAACTATAACAGATGCAAGCTTGTCCTGTTTGGTGGAGATGATATTTAATAAAATAAGTAGAAATCCACTAAAAGTTTTGTTTGGTTATCTTGCAATCCCGAGATAATCGTCTCCATGCTCCAAATCCATTTTAAAGCCATTTTTAAGGCATTTCGCGCATACATGAAATGAACACATTTTTCTCCAAAACTATAACAGATGCAAGCTTGTCCTGTTTGGTGGAGATGATATTTAATAAAATAAGTAGAAATCCACTAAAAGTTTTGTTTGGTTATCTTGCAATCCCGAGATAATCGTCTCCATGCTCCAAATCCATTTTAAAGCCATTTTTAAGGCATTTCGCGCATACATGAAATGAACACATTTTTCTCCAAAACTATAACAGATGCAAGCTTGTCCTGTTTGGTGGAGATGATATTTAATAAAATAAGTAGAAATCCACTAAAAGTTTTGTTTGGTTATCTTGCAATCCCGAGATAATCGTCTCCATGCTCCAAATCCATTTTAAAGCCATTTTTAAGGCATTTCGCGCATACATGAAATGAACACATTTTTCTCCAAAACTATAACAGATGCAAGCTTGTCCTGTTTGGTGGAGATAATATTTAATAAAATAAGTAGAAATCTACTAAAAGTTTCGTTTGTTTATATTGCCATCCTGAGATAATCGTCTCCATGCTCCAAATCCATTTTAAAGCCATTTCAAAGGCATTTTGCGCATACATGAAATGAACACATTTTTCTCCAAAACTATAACACATGCAAGCTTGTCCTGTTTGGTGGAGATGATATTTAATAAAATAAGTAGAAATCCACTAAAAGTTTTGTTTGGTTATCTTGCAATCCTGAGATAATCGTCTCCATGCTCCAAATCCATTTTAAAGCCATTTTTAAGGCATTTCGCGCATACATGAAATGAACACATTTTTCTCCAAAACTATAACAGATGCAAGCTTGTCCTGTTTGGTGGAGATGATATTTAATAAAATAAGTAGAAATCCACTAAAAGTTTTGTTTGGTTATCTTGCAATCCCGAGATAATCGTCTCCATGCTCCAAATCCATTTTAAAGCCATTTTTAAGGCATTTCGCGCATACATGAAATGAACACATTTTTCTCCAAAACTATAACAGATGCAAGCTTGTCCTGTTTGGTGGAGATGATATTTAATAAAATAAGTAGAAATCCACTAAAAGTTTTGTTTGGTTATCTTGCAATCCCGAGATAATCGTCTCCATGCTCCAAATCCATTTTAAAGCCATTTTTAAGGCATTTCGCGCATACATGAAATGAACACATTTTTCTCCAAAACTATAACAGATGCAAGCTTGTCCTGTTTGGTGGAGATGATATTTAATAAAATAAGTAGAAATCCATTAAAAGTTTTGTTTGGTTATCTTGCAATCCCGAGATAATCGTCTCCATGCTCCAAATCCATTTTAAAGCCATTTTTAAGGCATTTCGCGCATACATGAAATGAACACATTTTTCTCCAAAACTATAACAGATGCAAGCTTGTCCTGTTTGGTGGAGATGATATTTAATAAAATAAGTAGAAATCCACTAAAAGTTTTGTTTGGTTATCTTGCAATCCCGAGATAATCGTCTCCATGCTCCAAATCCATTTTAAAGCCATTTTTAAGGCATTTCGCGCATACATGAAATGAACACATTTTTCTCCAAAACTATAACAGATGCAAGCTTGTCCTGTTTGGTGGAGATGATATTTAATAAAATAAGTAGAAATCCACTAAAAGTTTTGTTTGGTTATCTTGCAATCCCGAGATAATCGTCTCCATGCTCCAAATCCATTTTAAAGCCATTTTTAAGGCATTTCGCGCATACATGAAATGAACACATTTTTCTCCAAAACTATAACAGATGCAAGCTTGTCCTGTTTGGTGGAGATAATATTTAATAAAATAAGTAGAAATCTACTAAAAGTTTCGTTTGTTTATATTGCCATCCTGAGATAATCGTCTCCATGCTCCAAATCCATTTTACAGCCATTTCAAAGGCATTTTGCGCATACATGAAATGAACACATTTTTCTCCAAAACTATAACACATGCAAGCTTGTCCTGTTTGGTGGAGATGATATTTAATAAAATAAGTAGAAATCCACTAAAAGTTTTGTTTGGTTATCTTGCAATCTCGAGATAATCGTCTCCATGCTCCAAATCCATTTTAAAGCCATTTTTAAGGCATTTCGCGCATACATGAAATGAACACATTTTTCTCCAAAACTATAACAGATGCAAGCTTGTCCTGTTTGGTGGAGATAATATTTAATAAAATAAGTAGAAATCTACTAAAAGTTTCGTTTGTTTATATTGCCATCCTGAGATAATCGTCTCCATGCTCCAAATCCATTTTAAAGCCATTTCAAAGGCATTTTGCGCATACATGAAATGAACACATTTTTCTCCAAAACTATAACACATGCAAGCTTGTCCTGTTTGGTGGAGATGATATTTAATAAAATAAGTAGAAATCCACTAAAAGTTTTGTTTGGTTATCTTGCAATCCCGAGATAATCGTCTCCATGCTCCAAATCCATTTTAAAGCCATTTTTAAGGCATTTCGCGCATACATGAAATGAACACATTTTTCTCCAAAACTATAACAGATGCAAGCTTGTCCTGTTTGGTGGAGATGATATTTAATAAAATAAGTAGAAATCCACTAAAAGTTTTGTTTGGTTATCTTGCAATCCCGAGATAATCGTCTCCATGCTCCAAATCCATTTTAAAGCCATTTTTAAGGCATTTCGCGCATACATGAAATGAACACATTTTTCTCCAAAACTATAACAGATGCAAGCTTGTCCTGTTTGGTGGAGATGATATTTAATAAAATAAGTAGAAATCCATTAAAAGTTTTGTTTGGTTATCTTGCAATCCCGAGATAATCGTCTCCATGCTCCAAATCCATTTTAAAGCCATTTTTAAGGCATTTCGCGCATACATGAAATGAACACATTTTTCTCCAAAACTATAACAGATGCAAGCTTGTCCTGTTTGGTGGAGATGATATTTAATAAAATAAGTAGAAATCCACTAAAAGTTTTGTTTGGTTATCTTGCAATCCCGAGATAATCGTCTCCATGCTCCAAATCCATTTTAAAGCCATTTTTAAGGCATTTCGCGCATACATGAAATGAACACATTTTTCTCCAAAACTATAACAGATGCAAGCTTGTCCTGTTTGGTGGAGATGATATTTAATAAAATAAGTAGAAATCCACTAAAAGTTTTGTTTGGTTATCTTGCAATCCCGAGATAATCGTCTCCATGCTCCAAATCCATTTTAAAGCCATTTTTAAGGCATTTCGCGCATACATGAAATGAACACATTTTTCTCCAAAACTATAACAGATGCAAGCTTGTCCTGTTTGGTGGAGATGATATTTAATAAAATAAGTAGAAATCCATTAAAAGTTTTGTTTGGTTATCTTGCAATCCCGAGATAATCGTCTCCATGCTCCAAATCCATTTTAAAGCCATTTTTAAGGCATTTCGCGCATACATGAAATGAACACATTTTTCTCCAAAACTATAACAGATGCAAGCTTGTCCTGTTTGGTGGAGATGATATTTAATAAAATAAGTAGAAATCCACTAAAAGTTTTGTTTGGTTATCTTGCAATCCCGAGATAATCGTCTCCATGCTCCAAATCCATTTTAAAGCCATTTTTAAGGCATTTCGCGCATACATGAAATGAACACATTTTTCTCCAAAACTATAACAGATGCAAGCTTGTCCTGTTTGGTGGAGATGATATTTAATAAAATAAGTAGAAATCCACTAAAAGTTTTGTTTGGTTATCTTGCAATCCCGAGATAATCGTCTCCATGCTCCAAATCCATTTTAAAGCCATTTTTAAGGCATTTCGCGCATACATGAAATGAACACATTTTTCTCCAAAACTATAACAGATGCAAGCTTGTCCTGTTTGGTGGAGATGATATTTAATAAAATAAGTAGAAATCCATTAAAAGTTTTGTTTGGTTATCTTGCAATCCCGAGATAATCGTCTCCATGCTCCAAATCCATTTTAAAGCCATTTTTAAGGCATTTCGCGCATACATGAAATGAACACATTTTTCTCCAAAACTATAACAGATGCAAGCTTGTCCTGTTTGGTGGAGATGATATTTAATAAAATAAGTAGAAATCCACTAAAAGTTTTGTTTGGTTATCTTGCAATCCCGAGATAATCGTCTCCATGCTCCAAATCCATTTTAAAGCCATTTTTAAGGCATTTCGCGCATACATGAAATGAACACATTTTTCTCCAAAACTATAACAGATGCAAGCTTGTCCTGTTTGGTGGAGATGATATTTAATAAAATAAGTAGAAATCCACTAAAAGTTTTGTTTGGTTATCTTGCAATCCCGAGATAATCGTCTCCATGCTCCAAATCCATTTTAAAGCCATTTTTAAGGCATTTCGCGCATACATGAAATGAACACATTTTTCTCCAAAACTATAACAGATGCAAGCTTGTCCTGTTTGGTGGAGATAATATTTAATAAAATAAGTAGAAATCTACTAAAAGTTTCGTTTGTTTATATTGCCATCCTGAGATAATCGTCTCCATGCTCCAAATCCATTTTACAGCCATTTCAAAGGCATTTTGCGCATACATGAAATGAACACATTTTTCTCCAAAACTATAACACATGCAAGCTTGTCCTGTTTGGTGGAGATGATATTTAATAAAATAAGTAGAAATCCACTAAAAGTTTTGTTTGGTTATCTTGCAATCTCGAGATAATCGTCTCCATGCTCCAAATCCATTTTAAAGCCATTTTTAAGGCATTTCGCGCATACATGAAATGAACACATTTTTCTCCAAAACTATAACAGATGCAAGCTTGTCCTGTTTGGTGGAGATAATATTTAATAAAATAAGTAGAAATCTACTAAAAGTTTCGTTTGTTTATATTGCCATCCTGAGATAATCGTCTCCATGCTCCAAATCCATTTTAAAGCCATTTCAAAGGCATTTTGCGCATACATGAAATGAACACATTTTTCTCCAAAACTATAACACATGCAAGCTTGTCCTGTTTGGTGGAGATGATATTTAATAAAATAAGTAGAAATCCACTAAAAGTTTTGTTTGGTTATCTTGCAATCCCGAGATAATCGTCTCCATGCTCCAAATCCATTTTAAAGCCATTTTTAAGGCATTTCGCGCATACATGAAATGAACACATTTTTCTCCAAAACTATAACAGATGCAAGCTTGTCCTGTTTGGTGGAGATGATATTTAATAAAATAAGTAGAAATCCACTAAAAGTTTTGTTTGGTTATCTTGCAATCCCGAGATAATCGTCTCCATGCTCCAAATCCATTTTAAAGCCATTTTTAAGGCATTTCGCGCATACATGAAATGAACACATTTTTCTCCAAAACTATAACAGATGCAAGCTTGTCCTGTTTGGTGGAGATGATATTTAATAAAATAAGTAGAAATCCATTAAAAGTTTTGTTTGGTTATCTTGCAATCCCGAGATAATCGTCTCCATGCTCCAAATCCATTTTAAAGCCATTTTTAAGGCATTTCGCGCATACATGAAATGAACACATTTTTCTCCAAAACTATAACAGATGCAAGCTTGTCCTGTTTGGTGGAGATGATATTTAATAAAATAAGTAGAAATCCACTAAAAGTTTTGTTTGGTTATCTTGCAATCCCGAGATAATCGTCTCCATGCTCCAAATCCATTTTAAAGCCATTTTTAAGGCATTTCGCGCATACATGAAATGAACACATTTTTCTCCAAAACTATAACAGATGCAAGCTTGTCCTGTTTGGTGGAGATGATATTTAATAAAATAAGTAGAAATCCACTAAAAGTTTTGTTTGGTTATCTTGCAATCCCGAGATAATCGTCTCCATGCTCCAAATCCATTTTAAAGCCATTTTTAAGGCATTTCGCGCATACATGAAATGAACACATTTTTCTCCAAAACTATAACAGATGCAAGCTTGTCCTGTTTGGTGGAGATAATATTTAATAAAATAAGTAGAAATCTACTAAAAGTTTCGTTTGTTTATATTGCCATCCTGAGATAATCGTCTCCATGCTCCAAATCCATTTTACAGCCATTTCAAAGGCATTTTGCGCATACATGAAATGAACACATTTTTCTCCAAAACTATAACACATGCAAGCTTGTCCTGTTTGGTGGAGATGATATTTAATAAAATAAGTAGAAATCCACTAAAAGTTTTGTTTGGTTATCTTGCAATCTCGAGATAATCGTCTCCATGCTCCAAATCCATTTTAAAGCCATTTTTAAGGCATTTCGCGCATACATGAAATGAACACATTTTTCTCCAAAACTATAACAGATGCAAGCTTGTCCTGTTTGGTGGAGATAATATTTAATAAAATAAGTAGAAATCTACTAAAAGTTTCGTTTGTTTATATTGCCATCCTGAGATAATCGTCTCCATGCTCCAAATCCATTTTAAAGCCATTTCAAAGGCATTTTGCGCATACATGAAATGAACACATTTTTCTCCAAAACTATAACACATGCAAGCTTGTCCTGTTTGGTGGAGATGATATTTAATAAAATAAGTAGAAATCCACTAAAAGTTTTGTTTGGTTATCTTGCAATCCCGAGATAATCGTCTCCATGCTCCAAATCCATTTTAAAGCCATTTTTAAGGCATTTCGCGCATGCATGAAATGAACACATTTTTCTCCAAAACTATAACAGATGCAAGCTTGTCCTGTTTGGTGGAGATGATATTTAATAAAATAAGTAGAAATCCACTAAAAGTTTTGTTTGGTTATCTTGCAATCCCGAGATAATCGTCTCCATGCTCCAAATCCATTTTAAAGCCATTTTTAAGGCATTTCGCGCATACATGAAATGAACACATTTTTCTCCAAAACTATAACAGATGCAAGCTTGTCCTGTTTGGTGGAGATGATATTTAATAAAATAAGTAGAAATCCACTAAAAGTTTTGTTTGGTTATCTTGCAATCCCGAGATAATCGTCTCCATGCTCCAAATCCATTTTAAAGCCATTTTTAAGGCATTTCGCGCATACATGAAATGAACACATTTTTCTCCAAAACTATAACAGATGCAAGCTTGTCCTGTTTGGTGGAGATGATATTTAATAAAATAAGTAGAAATCCACTAAAAGTTTTGTTTGGTTATCTTGCAATCCCGAGATAATCGTCTCCATGATCCAAATCCATTTTAAAGCCATTTTTAAGGCATTTCGCGCATACATGAAATGAACACATTTTTCTCCAAAACTATAACAGATGCAAGCTTGTCCTGTTTGGTGGAGATGATATTTAATAAAATAAGTAGAAATCCACTAAAAGTTTTGTTTGGTTATCTTGCAATCCCGAGATAATCGTCTCCATGCTCCAAATCCATTTTAAAGCCATTTTTAAGGCATTTCGCGCATACATGAAATGAACACATTTTTCTCCAAAACTATAACAGATGCAAGCTTGTCCTGTTTGGTGGAGATAATATTTAATAAAATAAGTAGAAATCTACTAAAAGTTTCGTTTGTTTATATTGCCATCCTGAGATAATCGTCTCCATGCTCCAAATCCATTTTAAAGCCATTTCAAAGGCATTTTGCGCATACATGAAATGAACACATTTTTCTCCAAAACTATAACAGATGCAAGCTTGTCCTGTTTGGTGGAGATGATATTTAATAAAATAAGTAGAAATCCACTAAAAGTTTTGTTTGGTTATCTTGCAATCCCGAGATAATCGTCTCCATGCTCCAAATCCATTTTAAAGCCATTTTTAAGGCATTTCGCGCATACATGAAATGAACACATTTTTCTCCAAAACTATAACAGATGCAAGCTTGTCCTGTTTGGTGGAGATAATATTTAATAAAATAAGTAGAAATCTACTAAAAGTTTCGTTTGTTTATATTGCCATCCTGAGATAATCGTCTCCATGCTCCAAATCCATTTTAAAGCCATTTCAAAGGCATTTTGCGCATACATGAAATGAACACATTTTTCTCCAAAACTATAACACATGCAAGCTTGTCCTGTTTGGTGGAGATGATATTTAATAAAATAAGTAGAAATCCACTAAAAGTTTTGTTTGGTTATCTTGCAATCTCGAGATAATCGTCTCCATGCTCCAAATCCATTTTAAAGCCATTTTTAAGGCATTTCGCGCATACATGAAATGAACACATTTTTCTCCAAAACTATAACAGATGCAAGCTTGTCCTGTTTGGTGGAGATAATATTTAATAAAATAAGTAGAAATCTACTAAAAGTTTCGTTTGTTTATATTGCCATCCTGAGATAATCGTCTCCATGCTCCAAATCCATTTTAAAGCCATTTCAAAGGCATTTTGCGCATACATGAAATGAACACATTTTTCTCCAGAACTATAACACATGCAAGCTTGTCCTGTTTGGTGGAGATGATATTTAATAAAATAAGTAGAAATCCACTAAAAGTTTTGTTTGGTTATCTTGCAATCCCGAGATAATCGTCTCCATGCTCCAAATCCATTTTAAAGCCATTTTTAAGGCATTTCGCGCATACATGAAATGAACACATTTTTCTCCAAAACTATAACAGATGCAAGCTTGTCCTGTTTGGTGGAGATGATATTTAATAAAATAAGTAGAAATCCACTAAAAGTTTTGTTTGGTTATCTTGCAATCCCGAGATAATCGTCTCCATGCTCCAAATCCATTTTAAAGCCATTTTTAAGGCATTTCGCGCATACATGAAATGAACACATTTTTCTCCAAAACTATAACAGATGCAAGCTTGTCCTGTTTGGTGGAGATGATATTTAATAAAATAAGTAGAAATCCACTAAAAGTTTTGTTTGGTTATCTTGCAATCCCGAGATAATCGTCTCCATGCTCCAAATCCATTTCAAAGCCATTTTTAAGGCATTTCGCGCATACATGAAATGAACACATTTTTCTCCAAAACTATAACAGATGCAAGCTTGTCCTGTTTGGTGGAGATGATATTTAATAAAATAAGTAGAAATCCACTAAAAGTTTTGTTTGGTTATCTTGCAATCCCGAGATAATCGTCTCCATGCTCCAAATCCATTTTAAAGCCATTTTTAAGGCATTTCGCGCATACATGAAATGAACACATTTTTCTCCAAAACTATAACAGATGCAAGCTTGTCCTGTTTGGTGGA